>NC_022016.1:6940399-6951970 GCF_000317375.1 Microtus ochrogaster
ACACATGAAGAAGAAGAAGAAGAAGAAGAAGAAGAAGAAGAAGAAGAAGAAGAAGAAGAAGAAGAAGAAGAAAGAAAGAAAGAAAGAAAGAAAGAAAGAAAGAAAGAAAGAAAGAAAGAAAGAAAGAAAGAAACAATAAGAAAGAAACAACAATGGTCCGGAGATTGAGTCCTACAGCAAACACAGACTCCAGGAGAAGAAAAGAACTTCCTCTGGACTCGGAGCCTGAGCTGGGGACCCCTGTTCTCTCCACAGGCTTGCAATGAAGAGCTGTCACACACAGAAAACCCCTGCAAATCCTTAGGCACAGAAAAGGTAAGACTGGATCAGTAAAATTAATAGGCCATTCTCCCTCTTAGATAAGCAAATTATAGAAATTATACTTAGAAGATTGTGTTTAGACATCACAAAGCTAAGATGGAAAAATAAAAAAACAGACAAAGCCTGCATAATGACCATACAAGTCAACATGCCAACATGGATGAGGGAGACCTCACAAGCCCCCACACCTCCACCCCACGCCCCCTCCCAGATGAAGAGCTACAGGCAATCAATGGCTGCTGAGGCAAGAAGAATCAGTCTTCCCCAGGGATGAGCTCCTGATCCGTTATCTAATCCCAAGTGGTAATCCTAAACACATGTACATGTTAACACCACTAAATGGACTCAGTAGGCAGGGCGTGTTTGTGCATGTGTGTATGCATGGCTGCGTTGTGCATGTGTGTGCATGCCTGTGTTGCATGCCTTCATGTGTACACAAAGCTCTTATCCCTAAATGGGACATCTTTATCACCCCTCCCCCAACTCTCACACCTATGGCAGTACCCAACATAAAGAGGAGTCGGTAAGAACATAGACGCAGAGGATGGGGAAGAGGGCTGTGCAGTGCTGGAAATGCTGTCTCCTGGACCACTGTACTTGTGAACTCCAAACAGCTTCAGTTGTGTACACAAGACACACACAGAGTCAAAATTCTGGCACAGACTGGGGAGCAGCTTATGAGAGTTCCGAGGCTCCACCCAGTCCCCAGAAGGCTTTGGCAGTTGATAAATACTGAAGGAGAGAGAGTATTCTTCTTTGAGGGTATGGGTACTATTAGGTTGCCCATGCCCTGTGGATGCCACACATCTATACCCGAATGAAAAGTACTAACTGGACTTAGTGGGTTATTTAAAAATGAAAGAAAGAAAGACATGCAATTGGAAGGGATGTGTTATGGGGATTCCAGAGGAAGTTGGAAAGGAGAAATAGGATGTGAATATGATCTATTTCATAGTACACAAGTATGCAATTCTCAAAAACTTAATAAATAAATTAATTTTTGAAAAAAGGAAATTGTTCTAAAGTATTTTTGCTCCAAATGAATTTAAGGCCAGCAAATTACAGCCATTTTCCTCTTGTTTACTCAAAGCTCCATGGCAACTAGGAACTTGTCTGACTATCACCCCCTGCCAAGTATATAGTCATAGACTCAGTAAACATTTGCTAAATGCATGAAAGCTGCTATTCTACTATATGATTCTGGACAGAATAAATTTCTACCTTGGGACTACTTCCTGGTTTATGAATTAATGAGACTAGGTGAGCCCACGATATGGTCTCTTCCAAGTCCAGGAATGCTTTATTCAGACAGAGATAGAAGAAGCAAATGGCACAGATGAACAAGTGGGAAAAGCTCCCTTTCAGGGTTTCTCAGAAGAAGCAGAAGACAATAAAATTAAGCATGAAATAAGAATATACCTGGCTCTAGTAGTCTAGGCCTGCATGTCCTGCTACTTGGAATATTGAAGCAGGAGAATGGTAGGTTTAAGGCTGAAGCTGCCTGGGCAACTTAGCAAAACTCTGTCTCAAAGACAAAACTGGAAGAGCCGGAAACTGCTCAGTTGCAGGCACTTGCCTAACAGGAGTGATGCCCTAGCTTCAACCCCAGCACCAACAAAACAAAACAAGAAATTGACATTGCATTGGGTCTGTTCCTTCCAAGTGATTGTAATCAGATTTACAAAGAGAAGCCAGGAATACCCTCCTCTCTTAAAACTGCCCTCTGGTGATTCAGGGTGACTCCTAGCTTCAGCCTAAAGTCCTGGACACTAAACCTGGAAGTCAGAGAGATTTATCTGAGCAAATCATAAACTCTCACAACCTGCAGTTCTTAGCTGTAAAATTGAGGAAGTAACAGTGACCCATAGGGAGATGTGAACTAAGATATGTGCCCAGCTGGAGCCTCCTCATAGGAAGCCTCAACCATCTTCCTTCCACAGGGTGGGGCAGTCCCCAAATCCTAAATAATGAGAAGCTGGCCAGTGGTGTATTTCCCAGAAAAGCCCCCACAGTGTGGCTCGGTGCTGTTTATTACTACATCATTTCAGAGTCTCTCCTCTGGCTTGTCTGGAGACTCCAAGAGTTTCCTGATGTCCTCTAAAATTTCCCATTGCTACTTAAACAAGCTGGAGGGAATTCTACTGTCGGAAACTTGGGACCATTGCAGCCCTTACTGGGATTGCATTTTGCAAACCTTTTACCCCAAACCCTGAAGAAGAGCTTTATGGGAAAGGAGATTGTATGTAACTACACAGCGAGGCTTCTACCTGAACTCTAAAAGGATTTCATGTTTCATGTGTGTGAAGTATCTCCTATGATCAGCAGAGGCTCTTACAAACAACAACTCCCTATTGAGGTCCACGGGAAAGGGCCAGCAGGATGAGCTACAGATGAGGAGGATAAAATCTGACCATTGGAAGCCAGAGAAGACTGCTCAAACATGGGTTTAAGCCAATAGAAAGTCTTTATTAGTCAGCAGCAATTACACTGGGTGTTTGGGATCACAATGTAACACTGAGCCTGTCTTGAGTTGAGCTTTGCAGCACACACACACACACACACACACACACACACACACACACACACATCCTGGGTTGACACACTTCAGTTAGCAGGAACAGTTAGCCAGAAGCAGAACTCCAGAAGCTAAGAAGCAATGAGAAGTTCCCAGAACTATATAGAATTTGATGGACTAGGCCTTTGTTTTGGTTTTGGCAGGTGGTATTGTCTATGTGGTGACTTTTATAGTCTGAATGGTAACTCCATCATGGAATCGGTTATGCTAAGGTCTGGGGCCCTGTTACAAAACCCACACAGCCCTACGCAAGTCCTCTCAGTTCCCCTTGCTTGGTTCCTGAGTGAAATGAGGATATAGCCACTCCAAGGTATAGTTGAAGAGAAGGTCTTTATTGTAGGTATGAGGAAGAATACAGGCAGAGGCATCTAGAAGAGTCTAGAACAGATAGAGAAAACAGGTAAACTAAACAGAAGATTGGACCAGGCCATGAGAAGGAAAAGGAGGGGAGAACAAAAGGGGAAGACCAAGAAAGAGACAGAGAAGACCGAGGGAACCTGTGTCTGAAATGGCAGGGCTATACAGGAAAGAAACCTGGGGAAGGGAAGCAAAGTCTATGGGCTAAAGAGAACCTTCATCTGGTGATGGATGGAGATAGAGACAGAGACCCACACTAAAGCACTGGACTGAGCTCCCAAGGTCCCAATGAGGAGCAGAAGGAGGGAGAACATGAGCAAGGAAGTCGGGACCACGAGGGGTGCACCCACCCATTGAGACAGTGGGGCTGATCTACTGGGAGCTCACCAAGGCCAGCTGGACTGTGACTGAAAAAGCATGAGATAAAACCGGACTCTCTGAACATGGAGAACAATGAGGGCTGATGAGAAGCCAAGGACGATGGCACGGGGTTTTGATCCTACTTCATGTTCTGGCTTTGTGGGAGCCTAGCCAGTTTGGATGTTCACCTTCCTAGACATGGACGGAGGGGGGAGGACCTTGGACTTTCCACAGGGCAGGGAACCCTGACTGCTCTTTGGACTGGAGAGGGAAGGGAAGAGGAATAGGGGGAGGGGAGAAGGGTGGGAGGAGGGGGAGGGAAATGGGAGGGTTGGGGGGAGGCAGAAACTTGTTTTTTCCTTTTCTCAATAAAAAAAAAAGTCAAAAAAAAAAGAGGTTTAGGGTAGGGGACCAAGGAAGAAGAGCTGAGAGAAGCCACAGTCACTGAGCCTGGGGCCAGCATCTGCTTTGGTATGCTAACAGACAGCACAGTTGGCCTTTTGTCCTGAGTTTCTTTGGAACCTAGCAGTTCCCTGGCCTGGGAAATGGGAGAGGCTACAGACCTAGGAGCAAGCCACAGAGGGCCTAGCTCTACCAGAAGATGCCTCTTCCTGGGCGCAAAGTGATTAGGAGTCTCAGACTAGGGCCCAGGCAAAACATGAAGAATACCACCCTCTGCTGGATGTAAATGGAAAGGAGCTTTGAGACCAAGCAGTCCAACATCTTCATTACAGGAGACACAGAAATAGTTACAAAGAAAGATGTCCAAGGTCACAGCAAGAACAAGTGATAGAGCCAGGGTCAGAGCAGGGTCTCATGAACCCCTCCACAAGGAACACAAACCTTACCCTCAGCGTGGTTCCTGACTCCTCAACACAGCTCAAGGACACAGTCAGCCAAGCGCTTGAGCTCAGTTCCAGCCGAGAACCAGTAATTCCCCAACCAGCTGTAACTGACAAAGACTTACCCTACTTCCCAACAAAATCTACCAAGCTAGTGTTTTGGTTTTCATGCTAACAAGTTGCAGTGTGACTATGGCAACTTCTTGGAAACAGGGACACATTCCAAAGCATAACTGGATAGTTCTCAGAGAAGAGGATGACAGAATGCCCAGCTTCCCCAGGAACTAGAGAGAGATCCTTGAAGCCATGTATGATCTCTGCCCTTGAAGGTAGGTCCGAAGGGCTGCCGAGTAAATCCTCCTCACACACAAGCCTCGGCCGTTTATGTAAGACATTCATCTGGCAATACTACTCTGCCATATTCATTAAAGCAAAGAGACTTGAATTGTGCCAGGTCTTTGCATAGAGAGAAAGGCTCCCTTTTGGTGGATTTTTTAGAAGTCCTGGTCTCTTCAGAACTCATAGGGAAAATTTCATTCCACATATGACTGACTGTGAGCTCCACGCCTAGAAAAATCAGAATGCTCAGTGTGTAAGAGATAGGCGTGTTTGATTAACCTGATCTAAACTATTACAGTGTTTGCAGACATCGGCTCCATAAATATATACAAATCAGTAGCAGCAAAGAGAGGGAGGAAGGGATGGAGAAAGGAAGGATCTTGAGTTAGTCACCTGGCCCATGGCCCACCAGACCTAGCTTTCAGGGGAACAGGGTATATGGTAGACGCTACCAGCTTTGCAGGATTCCTGTAAGAATTTAATGGACTCCAAGACAGTGAAGCCCATTGGACAATCATGTAGACTTGTGCCACTTACCCACCTTCCCGCCGCAATGGATCCACAAAGTCATTCATCCATTTCCTAACCGAAGCCTGGAGGTCGGCCTGCCCCGAGCTCCATTGCGTTGTCACATACTCAGCATCACAGAGCTGGCACTGAGTGGTCACGGTAGTGCTGTTTGGAGAGAGCTGCATGGATCCAATCAATTGCGAGAATTCTATGAGGAAGCAGCTACTAATTAACCCCAGTTTGCAGATGGGAGACCTAAGGCTTGGGGAATTTAGATAGTTCACTCAAGGTCACCATAACTCAAGTCCCACTCAAGTGCATATAGCAGATTATTCTTTCTATTTGTGAGATTATATTATAATTACATTTCTCTCTTCCCTTTCTTCCCCCAAACCCTCCCACAAATCCCTCTGTGCTCTTTTTCAAATGCCGTGTGAGTGCACTTCTTAACTAAATCCTAGTAGAGATGAGAACTTCAACCAGAAATTGAAGGCCAAGAGTCACAGAGGGCTGTGTATGAGTGTGCGTGCAGGGCTGTGTCCTCCCGAAAGCACAGCAGAGTCACAGGTGTACAGCATTACAGCCACTGTTGTCAGCTCTCTGCTTCTAGCAGTGGCATGTGTGTGCTCCATCAAAGCCCGACGAGGCAGCACCTAGCAGCAGCAGGTCCGCTGTCTCCTCACCCTGGAGGCAACAGGACGTCACTGTGGGGAATGAAGAAGTTAGAACAGACCTGATTAGACCACCAGCTACCTATGCAAACTTGGAATCATTTTTCTAGGACTCATTCTCCATAACTTGGAAAATATAGGCAATATCAATATCACAGGGATGGATGTCAAAAAATTAACTCCAAAAAAAAATTAAAAAAAAAAGATTAACTCCGACTCATTTGTGAGTGGCTAGCACTATGTGTAGTGTGCTTGTAATCCCACTGTCAGGAATGCGAAGACAGGGCTCACCAGCCTAATCTACTTGAAAGGGACCAGGCCAGTGAGAAAGCTTGCTTCACAAATCAAGGTAGATGGCCTCTGAATGAAACCCGAGAACTACAGCCCTCTTGTCTCTATGGACACTCACAGAAACACACATACAAGTACATACACACATACAAAGAAATACTAGCAAGTCAATTAAAATCAGCCTCTAAGTGCAGAGACTTCCCTTCCTCCTGTGCCATTCACAGCAGCAAGGAGTGGGAAGAGACCACAGGCCCAGAGGAAGCCAACAGCTGTGCTCACAGCACCAGATAGGCAGACATGAGTCAGCTTTGGATCCATGCCCGGTTCTGTTGTTCCAATTTCTTGATGTTGCCGAGTCTCCATTTTCTTCCCCATAAATAGAAGGGATACAACCTTATGTTTTCCTCATTCTCGCAGAGCTTCTTCTCATCAAGTTAAGAAGCTAGGATACAAACGTTCTGAAAGATAATAACATCTAAATAAGAGTTTTCAGAGATGATTCAATAACAGTCACCGAGTTCAAGATTTTGGGACACCTTTATTTTCAGAAATTAGTGCAGAACTGTTACTTTGTACAATAAAATATCAGCTTCCTGGAATGCCCTGACATTAAATCATTTGTTTGACTTGAAGCAAACAGAACGTTTTTCACCACACCTTACACTTGTGCACGTTCTTTACACTTCTAAAAGTGTAAAAAACATTAACAGCTCCTTCCCAGAGGAGCATTGTGGGACTAGCCCCAGTAATATTGTCAATAACACAGAGAAGACAGTAAACATGTGGTGTAAACACAATGGACTACTGCTCGGCAGAAGAAGGGAATACAGCTGCAGCATCATGACCAAGTCCTGCGAGAGCTCCATGGGTAGAGCCATGCGATGGAGCACTCCATGTGAGCACACCACTGCAGCAAAGGTCAACAGCAAGCACATAAGTCAGAACGTGTCTACGGGCACATAGATAAGGAAGAATGCCTATTTTTTAAAAGCAAACATTTTGTATTTACTTGCTTCCTTGGTTTGGGTTGGTCTTGAGACAGGGTCCTGCTGGGTAACCCTGACTAGTCTAGAACTTGCTATGTAGACCTGGTCTTGAAGTTGAAGTAATCCTCTTGCTTCTACATATGAGTGCTAGGTTCCTGGGTGTGTGCCTCTACATCTGGGTTGTTGCTATTGTTTTAAATTTTCGAATAATTGTTTTCAGTGAAATAGAGGCACAGAAGCGGAAGAAGCACACAGACTGATTAAAAGCATTGTAATCAATTCCCCAGGCTGGTACGTTCACCCATTTAATTTGGATTCTCTATAATTTACAAATACATATAGACATGTTGCAGATGATGGTGTTATAACAACATTGAACTTGATGTCCACTGTCCTTACTCTTGATCCTGGATCATTGTCTCAGGAAGTTTTCCTTTCCTGTATGAACAGTAAATAGATTTCCTAGCCCAGATACTGATTAAGGTCAGTAAAATGGCACAGTAAGGACCCAAGGCCAAAAGCTGTAAACTTAATTACAGGAAGAAAGTCATCTATAAAGGTTACTCTGTATCAGGGCTCCAGGTCAGGTGACAGAGGGTGTGGACCATAACAGCCCAGGACATGAGATGATGTGACATCCTGGTCTGACATCAGGCCTGGTCATAAGATGGTATCCATACTAGAGCTATTGAAACATGTATTTTTCCACCTTCCGAGGCTACACAAGTTGTCTTTAGTTTGTGGCATGTGATGTGACAATCTCTGAAGAAGTTTGCTCTGGCCGGCACACAAACTATCACACACCTGGCTGTATATCTCAACTGAAACTTATTCTAGAGGCTGAAGTTCAAGGGCATGGTGCCAGCAGGGTTTTTTCCTCTGAGAGCCCCTCTCATTGCCTTGTAAACGCTCTGCTTTTCCCTGTACATCCACAAGGTACTCCCATCATACCGGACCTAATCAGAACCACTTTGTTAAAGCTCCTATCTCCATTGGCTGCCATATTCTGAGGGGCTGAAGGTTAAATTCTCAGTATGGAGGGACCCAAATCCTCCTTAAATCCCTAGTATGGAGCCCAGAGTGCACCTCATCCACTGTGCTCCATACTAGGTCCCACAGCAAGGGCAGCTCTAATGGCGGCCAGGATAGCCCTAGGGATACAAGATAAGACATTGCCTACTGCCCACTAAACAACAATCCAGATTGCATCAACTCCCCTCGTATCCATAACCCAGTTAACAACTTTGGAAGCTCAGGCTGAATCTAGGGGACCCAGGCCCCAAAAAACACACAGACACACCCTACTGGAACTGAAGATTCGCTGGTCACCAGAACCCTCTGCCACTTAGGCCAGAAGACCAGAGAGGAAAGAGAAAACAAGAAACAAAACACCCATCCAACAAAGGCAAACACAGGAATCAATACCTAGACCTATAATCATTACAAATCAAGATCCCTAAATGCCAGTACAAGGATACAATCAATAACAGAAAGGGCACTGTGGCACCACCAGAACCCAGGTATCTGGGGTCATTAAAGTGATCAAGGTCCTTAAAAAGGAATTTTTAAAAAAATCTTTAAATTGAGGGAAAAAAATAAAAAAAATTATTGACAACAATAAATTCCTAAGAGATTGCCAAAAAGAAAAAAAGAGAAAGAAAGAAGAAAGAAACCGAAAAGGTGAAGAAAACAATTCAAGGCATGGAAATGGAAGTAGAACCAATAAAGAAAGCACAAATGGAGAGAATCTTGGAAATGGAAAATCTGCATAAGTGAACAGGAACTACAGATGAAAGCATCACCAACATAATACAAATGATGAAAGAGAGAATCTCAAGCATTGAAGACACAGTAGAAAAAATAAATTCATCAGTCAAGGAAAATGTTAAATCTAAAAAATTCCTAACATAAAATATCTAGAAACTCTGGAACACTATGAAAAGACCAAACCTAAAAATAATAGGAATAGAAGAAGAAGAATTCCAGCTCAAAAAACCAGAGAATTATTTAACAAAATCATAGAAGAAAATTTTTCCCAATTAAAGAAGTACACGCCTATAAAGGTACAAGAAGCTTACAGGACAACAAATAGATAGGAACAAAAAGAAAATCCATGTTTCACATAATAAAAAAGTAGACATATAGAACAAAGAAAGAATATTAAAAACAGCAAAGTTAAAAGGCCAAGTGACGTATGAAGGCAAACCAATTGGAATCACACCTGACTTCTCAATAGAGACCCTAAAATCCAGAAGGGCTTGGACTGATGTCTTGCAGATTCTGAGAGATCACACATGCCCTCCCAGACTACTATACCAAGAAATAGTCACCATAGATGAAGAAAACAAGATATTTCATGAAAAAAGTCAAATATAAACTCTATCTATCCACAAATTTAACCCTACTAGAAGGAAAACTCCAATCCTAGGAAGTTATCTACACACACACACAAACACAGGGAATAGATAATTTCACACCAGCAAAATCCAAAGAAAGCAAATACACATACACACTACTACTACTACAATAACCACCACCACCACCAATATAACAGAAATTAAGAATCATTGGTCATTAATCTCTTTCAATATCAGTGTGTTGAAATAAGAGCAGTGGGCTACATTCCTGGCACCTGGCCGCCCACACGGCTAGCTTTATCTGAAATAATTACACGGAAACTGTATTCTTTTAAATACTGCTTGAACCATTAGTTCCAGCCTCTTATTGGCTAGCTCTTACATATTGATCTAACCCATTTCTATTATTCTGTGTAGCACCATGAGCAGGCTTACCAGGAAAGATCTTAAACTGTGTCTGTCTGGAGTGGGAGAATCATGGCGACTGCCTGACTCAGCTTCTTTCTCCCAGTATTCTGTTCTGTTTACTCCACACACCTAATTTTCTGTCCTATTAGGGCCAAGCAGTTTTCTTTATTAGTTAACCAATGAAAGCAACAGATAAGATACAAGACCCACCTCCATCATTTCCCCTTTTTAAACAATGAAAGAAACAGATAAGATACAAGACCCACCTCCATCATTTCCCCTTTTTCTGTTTAAACAAAAAAGAAAAGCTTTAACTTTAACATAGTAAATTACATATAACAAAACAGTTATCAAGTAATAATTACAGTTACAATATTTATATCACTTTATCTTTTATCATAACTAAGGAAAACTATAACTATCCATTCTTCAACTCCATCAAAGACTCCAGAAGGATATAATATTACCTAAGCAAACAACTTCTAAAACTCTAGAAATGACAGAGACATCTCGCTGCCTGGACAGTCACCCAAAGTTCCTCTGTACCGTTGGGACATCCATCTTCATCCTTCAGGCCCATAGTATCCAGCAGACATTTTCATCAAGCAGGAAATTCCAAAGACAGTTCAGTCACTATCTGCTGTGTCCTGCAGAATGTCTCATGAATTCTTTTATGAAGCAGGAACCCTGAAAGACCATCTCACCTTTAGGCAAATTCAGTAGTCCTCTCTCTGCGGGTTCTTTGTGTCCAGTTTATGCAACAGTCCAGGCAAGAGCAGTTTCTTGCCCAAATGACTATCCAACTCCATAAGGATCCTCTTCAATGCCCATCTTCCTCTCAAAGTAGGTTGGTGCTGCCAGGCGCAGACGAGTCTCATTGTCAAGAAAAGCCCTAACTTATTAAAACATTACATGCCATATTCTGCAGTCTTTGAAAGATATGAAGAATGCCTATCCAACTGAAGTATATCTCTATATATCTAGAAAATCTAATTCACATGACTACAAGCTTTACTATTATCGATGATTATCCATTAACAACCTATATTTCCTAATTATACATTACATTTTTAAATGAATTACACAATCACAATACCTTAATCAAGATTAGAAATATATATATATATATATATATATATACACAACAAAATTGACCTTAAAATCCACACCAATGCAAATTATCCATATCTATATCATATCCCCCTTTAAATGTAAAAGAACATTTATAAACCATATTTGGGAACATGGCTGCAGTTTTCTCTCTCCAAACTGCTTCCTGCTGAATGGGGGCACTGTTATTTAGGTCTTTCATGGGATAACCTGTGTGCTGGGGTCATCTCAGTTGGCAGTTGAGTGAAGTAATTTTTTGAGGGTGTTCACAGCAACTTTTCAGGAGGTCGTGGTCTATCATACCATATTGGGATAGAAGAAATCCACAGGGTCTGGTCCTCTGTGAAAACAAAAGAAGACCCTCTCCAAAGCATCATATCCTTAGACCCAAATTTTGAAATCGTAACACCCTTATATCCATTCTGGTTTAGCTTGGCAGCCCAT
>NC_022016.1:6952704-6959225 GCF_000317375.1 Microtus ochrogaster
ACGTATGAAGGCAAACCAATTGGAATCACACCTGACTTCTCAATAGAGACCCTAAAATCCAGAAGGGCTTGGACTGATGTCTTGCAGATTCTGAGAGATCACACATGCCCTCCCAGACTACTATACCAAGAAATAGTCACCATAGATGAAGAAAACAAGATATTTCATGAAAAAAGTCAAATATAAACTCTATCTATCCACAAATTTAACCCTACTAGAAGGAAAACTCCAATCCTAGGAAGTTATCTACACACACACACAAACACAGGGAATAGATAATTTCACACCAGCAAAATCCAAAGAAAGCAAATACACATACACACTACTACTACTACAATAACCACCACCACCACCAATATAACAGAAATTAAGAATCATTGGTCATTAATCTCTTTCAATATCAGTGTGTTGAAATAAGAGCAGTGGGCTACATTCCTGGCACCTGGCCGCCCACACGGCTAGCTTTATCTGAAATAATTACACGGAAACTGTATTCTTTTAAATACTGCTTGAACCATTAGTTCCAGCCTCTTATTGGCTAGCTCTTACATATTGATCTAACCCATTTCTATTATTCTGTGTAGCACCATGAGCAGGCTTACCAGGAAAGATCTTAAACTGTGTCTGTCTGGAGTGGGAGAATCATGGCGACTGCCTGACTCAGCTTCTTTCTCCCAGCATTCTGTTCTGTTTACTCTGCATACCTAATTTTCTGTCCTATTAGGGCCAAGCAGTTTTCTTTATTAGTTAACCAATGAAAGCAACAGATAAGATATCACCTCCATCATCAGTGGGCTCAATTCACCAATAAAAAGACACAGACTAACAGAATGGATATATAATCAGGATCCATGATTCTGCTGCATAAAAGAAATATACCTCAACATCAAAGATAAACATTGCTTCAGATTAAAGAGTTGGAAAAAGAATTTCCAGTCAAACAGACCTAAGAAGAAGGCTGATATAGCTATCCTAGTATCTAATAACAAAATAGGTGTCAAACCAAAATTAATTGAAAGATATGGAGAAGGGCATTTCATATTCATTAAAGGAAAACCCCACCAAGATGATGTCTCAGATTCTTTCTTCTATCTCTTGTATTCTATTTGTTATGCTTGTTTCTGATGTCTCAATTCTGAACATCTATGCTGAAAATGTAAGGGCACCCACATTTCTAAAAGAAACATTACTAAAGTTTAAATTACACATCAAACCCACATGATAATAGTGAGAGACTTCAGTATCCCACTCTCCACAATGGACTGGTCATCCAGACAGAAGCTTAATACAGAACTAATGAAATTAGCAGACATGAATCAAACGGACCTAACAGATATCTACAGAACATTTTACCCAACACAAAAGAATATACCTTCTTCTCAGCACCTCATGGAACCTTCTCCAAAACTGACCATATACTGAGCCACAAACCAAGTATCAACAGATATTTTAAAAAAATTGAAGTAACCCCCTGTATCTTATCTGACCATGGATTAAAAATAGATTTCAACAACAGAAACAACAGAAAGCCTATAAACTCTTGGAAACTGAACAACTCTCTACTGAGTTACCACTGGATCAAGAGAAGAAAGAAAGGAAGAAACAAAAAAGGAAGGAAGGATGGAAGGAAGGAAGGAAGGAAGGAAGGAAGGAAGGAAGGAAGGAAGGAAAGAATTAAAGACTTTCTAGAATTCAATTAAAATGAATGTACAACATATCCAAAATTAGGAGACACAATGAAAGCAGTGATAAGAGGAAAGTTCTAAGTGCCTTCATAAAGAATTGGGAGAAATATTGTACTAGAAATTTAACAATACATCTGAAAGCTCTAGAACAAAAAGAAGCAAACACACCCAGGAAAATTATATGGCAGGAACTGATGGCTGAAATCAATAAAATTGAAAGGAGACAATAGAAAGAATCAGTGAAACAAAGTGTTGGTGTTTCAAAAAAATCAAGAAGATAGACAAACTTTAATTTAAACTAGTTAAAAAAAACAGAAAGAATATACAAAATCAGAAATGAAAAGGGGTACATAACAACAGACTCAAAGGCAATCCAGAGAATTATCAGGTCATACTTCAAAAAACCTGTACTTCACGAAATTGGAAAATCTAACAGAAATGGACAAAGTCCTTAATAGATACCACTTATCAAAGTTAAATCAAAGTCAGATAAATAATAAGGAAATAGAAGCAATCATTAAAAGTTTTTCAACCAAATATATGCCGAGGACCTGACAGTTTTAATGCAGAATTCTAATAGAGTTTCAAAGAAATGCTAATACCAATACACCTCAAATTATTCCACAAAATAGAAAAAGAAGGAGAAATTCCAAATTCTTTCTATGAGGCTACAGTCATTCTGATACCCACACCACACAATGACTCAAAAAAGAAAGAGAATTACAGATCAATTTCCCTCTTTAACACTGATGCAAAAATAGTCAATAAAATGTTAAAATGTTAGCCAAACCAAATCCAAGAACACATTAAAAAAAATCATCCACCATGATCAAGTAGGCTTCATCCCAGAGATGCAGAAATAATTCAACATATGAAAATCTGTCAATGTAATCCACCATGTAGAAAAACTGAAAGAGAAAACACGTAATCATCTCAATAGATGTTGAAAAAGCCTTTGACAAAATCCAATACCCCCTATGATAAAATCTTGGAGATATAGGGATACGGATATCAGGGATACAAAGGACATACCTAAACACAATAAAAGTAATATACAACAAGCCAATTGTCGCCGGGCGGTGGTGGCGCACGCCTGTAATCCCAGCACTCGGGAGGCAGAGGCAGGCAGATCTCTGTGAGTTCGAGACCAGCCTGGTCTACAAAGGGAGTTCCAGGACAGGCTCCAAAACCACAGAGAAACCCTGTCTCGAAAAAAACAAAAACAAAAAACAAAAAAAAAAAAAACAAGCCAATTGTCAACATTAAAATAAATGGAAACTCAAAGCAACCTGACTAAAATCAGAAACAAGACATGGTTTCCACTCTTTCAATGTTTATTCAATATAGTATTTGAAGTTCTAGCTAGAACAATAAACAACTTAAGGAAATCAAGGGGATATAAATAAGAAAGGAAGAAGTCAAAATATTGTTATTTGCAGATGATATGATAGTAAAATAAGTGACCCCAAAAAGTTTGCCAGGAAATTCCTACAGTATAGAAACTACTTTAGTCAAGTGGCTGGATAATCCACAAGATTAACTCATTAAAAAAAAAATAATCGCCATCATATACAGATGATACATAGACTGACAAAGACCAGGAAATCAATGTTCCTGATTTATAACAGCCTCAAATAATATAAAATATATTGGGGTAACACTAACCAAATATCTTGGGGTAACTAATCAAGTGAAAGATCTGTATTACAAGAACTTCAAATCTTTGAAGAATGAAATTGGAGAATATATCAGAAGATAGAAAGATCTTTAATGCTCATGGATAAGTAGGTTAACATAGTAAAAATGGCCATATTACCAAAAGCAATCTACAAATTCAATGTAATTCCATTAATTAAATTTAATTCCATTAAAATCCAATACAATTCTTTACAGACCTTGAAAGAACAATACTCAACTTCATATAAAAAAAAACCTACAATAGCAAAAAGAATCGATGAAATCAAAACGAAGATACAGATGTAAATCCAAACACATATGGACACTTGATTTTCAACAAAAAAACGCCAAAATTATACAATGAGGGAAAAAAATCTTTAACAAATGGTGTTGGTATAACTGGAAGTCAACATGTAAAAGAATACAAATAGATCCACATCTATCACCCTGCACAAAACTCAAGTACAAATGGATGAAAGACTTCAACATAAATCCAGATACATGAAACCTGATAAAAGAGGAAGTAGGGGACTGAGCTAGCAATCTAGGCCAGAGCAGGCCTGAGGCAGCGAACTCCACAACAGCAGAACTGAGCCAGCTACCTGGGCTGGAGCAGGTCTGGGACGGTGAGCAGACCAAGACCAGGGACATTTACAGAAGCAGGACTGAGCCAGTGACCTGGGCCAGAACAGACCTGAGACAGCAAACTCCACAGGAGCAGGTACCAACCACTGAGCAAGTGGGCTAGAGCCAGAGACCTCTGCAGGTTCAGGCATGAATCTGCATCTTTTGAAGGAGTAACAGGAACCAGAGACCTCTGTAGGTCCAGGCATAAGTCTGGGACCTCCGAGGAATTAGCAGAAACCAGAGATCTTTGTGAGTCCAGACGTGAGTCTAGGACCTCTGAGGGAGTAGGCCTGAGCCAGGTCTTCTATGGGTCCAGGACACTAGAGTCTGGTACCTCCAAGATCAGATCCAGAGACCTCTGCAGGACCAACCCCAAGCCAGGGACCTCTGCAGGAGCAGATCCAGATCAGGGACATTTACAGGAACAGGTTGAGCCAGCAACTGAGGCCAGAGCAGGCCTGAGACAGTAAACTCCATAGAAGCAGAGCAAACCCCAGGAGTGCTGAGCAACCTCCAGGAACACTGAATGACCAACAGGGTAACTGGAAATGTGGCACTGACTGTACCACAAAGAAAAACCATCTGAGCCTTGGATCCACTGACACCTGGGAAATTAATCACCAGAATCACAGACAGCCTCAACTACACAAATTAGAGGAAAACATGAGTAGACAAGGCAAGAACACATGCAACACCACAAAGAGCAACACGACACCAGTAGAATCTAGTGACCCTACAACAGCAAGACTTGAACAAACAAATATAGATTAAGCAGAAGAAATTGTCCTAAAAAAATGACTTCAGGAGAATGTTTGAGACTCTTAAGGAGGAAATGAGAAATTCCCTCAAAGAAATGGAGGAAAAGACAAAGAAAAAGTGGGAAAACATCAACAAATCCCTTTTTAAAAAAAAAAGCCAAGAAAAAGCAATCAAACATATGAAAGAAACTATTCAAGACTTGAAAACCAAAATAGAGACAATAAAGAAAACACAAGCCTAGGGAATTATGGAAACAGAAATCATGAGAAAACAATCAGGAACCACAAATGCAAGCATAAACAGCAGAATACAGGAGATGGAAGAGAGAATCTTAAGTGTGGAAAATACAATAGAGGAAATAGAGTCAAAGAAAACATTAACTCTAACAAAAGTTTAACACAAAATATCCAGGAAAAATGAGACACCATAAAAAAGACCAAACCTAAGACTAATAGGTATAAAAGGAGAAGAAATTCAACTTAAGAGCACAGAGAATATATTTGACATCATAGAAGAAAATTTTCCCAACCTAAAGAAAGATATGCCTATGAAGATACAAGAAGTTATGGAACACCAAATAGACTGGACCAAAAAGTAAAAGTCCCCTCACCACATAATAATCAAAACATTAACATACAGAATAAAGAAAGAATATTAAGAGTTGCAAAGGAAAGGGCCAAGGAACATATAAAGGCAGACCTATCACAATTACACCTGGCTTCTCAATGGAAACAAAGAAAGCCAGAAGGTCCTGGTCAAGCATTATGCAGATGTTAAGAGACCATGGGTGCCAGCCCAGACTATTATACCCAGAAAAAAATTCAATCACCAGAGAAGGACAAAACAAAATATTCCATGACATAACCAGATTTAGCCAATACCTGGCCACAAACCCAGCACTACACAAAGTACTAGAAGGAAAACTTCAACCCAAGGAAGTTAGCTACATCAACAAAAACACAGACAATGATGATCTCACAGCAGCAAATCCCAAAGAATAGAAAAAGTACACACAAAAACATCATCAACAATGAAAACTAAAGTAAGAGGATGATGTGGGAGTCCCCTCTGTGTGTGGCTTGTACTGGTTAATGAATAACGAAAATGCATTGGTCTGATAGGGCAGAACTTAGGTAGGTGGAGAAGAGAGAACTGAATTCTGGGAGGAAGAAAGCAGAGTCAGAGAGGCACCATGGATCTGCTGGGAATTTTACCTGGTAAGCCACTGTCACGTGGAGATATACAGATCAATAGAAATGAGTTAAATTAAGATGTAAGAATAAGCCAATAAGAAACTAGAACTAATGAGCCAAGCAATGATTTAATTAATACAGTTTCTGTGTGGTTATTTCAGGGCTAAGCTAGCCGGGAGACCAGGACAAACAAAGAGGTATCCTTGCAACAACAGGAATGAGCATTCACTGGTCATTAATATTTCTTAAAGTAAATGGACTCAACTCACCTATAAAATGACACAGGCTAGTAGATTGGATATGAAAACAGAATTCATCCTTCTGCTGCATACAAGAAACACATCTCAACTTTGAAGACAGACATCACCTCAGAGTAAAGGGTTGGGAAAAAATTTCCAATCAAATGGACCTAAAAACCAAATTGGTGTAGCCATCCTAATATCTAACAAAATAGACTTCAAACTAAAATAAATCAAAAGAGAACATTTTACATTAGTCACAGGAAAAATCCATCAAGAAGAAATCTCAATACTGAACATCCATGCCCCAAATACAAGGGCACCCTCATATGTAAAAGAAA
>NC_022016.1:6971514-6975574 GCF_000317375.1 Microtus ochrogaster
CGCTTTTTTAAAGGGAGAGAGACCACGCCCCAATGGGCTGGTATCTCAGCGGCTATAGGCTGGAGGAGCGGAAGGACCTCCCGCAACAATTGTCAAACTCTTTTTATGAGGCTACAATTACTCTGATACCCAAACCACAGAAAGACATTACTAAGAGAGAGAATTATAGACCTGTTTCGCTCATGAACGTTGGTGCAAAAATACTAAAAAAATACTGGCAAATAGAATCCAAGAACACATCAGAACCATCATCCACCATGATCAAGTCAGCTTCACCCCAGAGATGCAGGGATGGTTCAACATACAAAAATCTGTCAACGTAATCCATCATATAAACAAACTGAAAAACAAAACCCACGTGATCATCTCATTAGATGCTGAAAAAAGCTTTTCACAAAATACAACATCCCTTCATCATAAAGGTCTTGGAGAGAGCAGGGACACAAGTACCATACCTAAACATAATAAAGGCAATATACCAGCCAACATCAAACTAAATAGAAACTCACAGTGATTCCAATGAAATCAGGAACAAGACAAGTTGTCCACTCTCTCCATATCTATTCAATATAGTTTTTGAGGTGCTAGCTAGAGCAATAAGACACCAAAAGGGGATCAACTGGATACAAATTGGAAAAGAAGAAGTCAAATCTCACTATTTGCTCATGATACAATAGTTTACATAAGCGACCCCAAAAATTCTATCAAGGAACTTCTACAACTCATAAACACTTTCAGTAATGTAGCAGGATACAAGATTAACTAAAAAAATCAGTAGTCCTCCTTTACACAGATGATAAATGGGCTGAGAAAGGAATCAGAGAAACATCACTCTTCACAATAGCCACAAATAACATGAAATATCTCAGAGTAACACTAACAAGTGGAAGACTTGTATGACAAGAACTTTAACCTTTGAAGAAAGAAATTGAAGAAGACACCAGAAAGTGGAAAGATCTCTTATTTTCTTGAGTAGGTAGAACTAACATAGTAAAAATGGCAATCTTACCAAAAGCAATCTACAGATTCAATGCAATGTAATTCATCAAAATCCCAGCAAAATTCTTCACTGACCTTGAAAGAATGGTACTCAGCTTCATATGAAAAAGCAAAATCCCAGGATAACCAAAACAATCATGTACATAAAAAACTTCTGGAAGCATCACAGTCCCTGACTTCAAACTCTACTACAGAGCTACACTACTGAAAACAGCCTGGTATTGGCATAAGAACAGACATGAAGACCAATGGAACTGAATCAAAGACACAGATATTAATCCACACACCTTTGAACACTTGATTTTTAACAATGAAGCAAAAAATATAAAATGGAAAAAACAAATTATATTTAACAAATGGTACTAGCATAACTGGATATCAACATGTAGAACAATGAAAATAGACCCATATCTATCACCATGCACAAAACTCAAGTTTAAATGGATCAAAGACCTCAACATAAAGCTAGCCACACTGAACCTCACAGAAGAGAAAGTGGGAAATACACTTGAATGCCTTGGCACAGGAGTCCACTTCCTAAATATAACCCCAGTAACACAGACATAGACAGAAACAATTAATAAATGGGACCTCCTGAAACTGAAAAGCTTCTGTAAAGCAAAGGACACGATCAACAAAACAAAACGACAGCCTACCAAATGGGAAGAGATCTTCACCAGCCATACATCAGACACAGAACTGATCTCCAAAATATACAAAGAACTCTAAAAACTGATCATCAAAAGAACAAATAATCCAATACAAAAAAATGAAGTACAGACCTAAACAGAGAACTCTCAACAGAGAAATCTAAAATATCTGAAAGAAATCTAAGGAAATGCTCAACATCCTTAGTCATCAGAGAAATGCAAATCAAAACAACTCTGAGATTCATCTCACACCTGAAAGAATGACCAAGATCAAAAAGACTAATGACAACTTATGCTGGAGAGTTTTTGGGGTAAAGGGGTCACTCCTTCATTGATGGTGGGAGTACAATCTGGTACAGCCCCTTTGGATATCAGTATGGTGAATCCTCAGAAAAATAGGAAACATCCTTCCTCAAGACCCAGCAATACCACTTTGGGGTACATATCCAAAGGATGCTCAATCATTCCACAAGGACATGTGCTTAACTATGTTTATAGCAGCATTGTTTGTTATAGCCAGAACCTGGGAATAATCTAGATGCTTCTTGACCAAAGAATGGATACGGAAAATGTGGTCCATTTACACAATGGAATTCTACAAAACAGAAAAAAAAATAATGACATCTTTAAATTTGCAGGCAAATGGATGGAGCTAGAAAACATATTGAGTGAGGCAACCCAGACCCAGAAAGACAATTATCATATGTACTCATTCATAAGTGGTTTTTAAACATAAAGCAAAGGAAACTATTCTACAAATCACAATCCCAGAGAACCTAGACAACACTTAATAAATGGGCCCTCATGAAACTAGAAGTGTCTGTAAAGCAAAGGACACTGTCAATAGGAAGAAACAGCAACCTACAGAATGGGAAAAAATTTTCATCAACTCCACATATGATAGAGGGTTGATTTCCAAAATATATAAAGAAATCAAGAAACCAGGCATCAAATGCCCAAAAATTCAATTAAAAATGGACTTCAGACCTAAACAGAGAATTGTCAATAGAATAATCTTAAAAGACAGAGAAACACTTAAAGAAATGTTCAACACCCTTAACCATAAGACCCAGCTAAACCAGTCCTGGGCACATACCCAAAGGATGAGCAATCATAGCACAAAGACACTTGCTTTACTGTGCTCACAGCAGCTTTATTGGTAATAATCAGAACCTGGAGACAACCTAAATGTCCCTCATCTGAGGAATGGGTAAAGAAAGTGTGGTGCATTTACAAAACAGAGAACTACTCTGCTATTAAAACAATGACATCATGAAATCTGAAGGTAAATGGATGGAACTAGAAAAAGTCATCCTGAATGAGGTAGCTCAGACCCAGAAAGACAAACACGGTATGTAGTCACCCATAAGTGAATATTATCTATAAAATAAAAGTCAACTATGCTACAATCCAGAGACCCAGAGTGACTAGGAAACAAGGAAGGTTGGGAGGGGGGACCCCCAGATCTCCCTAGGAATGATTTCGTGAGAGAACTGCACTCAGGTGGGGACAGGAACATGAGTGGTCAGGTTGGGGGACATAGAGGGAGAGCACTGAAAGAGACTATTGGAAATGGGGGGCATTTCAGGGTCAGGGAAAAACCTGGCATGAGAGAATCTCCCAGGAATCTAGAAGGATGGCCCCAGCCAAGAGTCCTAGCGATAGCAGACCCATAGCCAGACCTAGCCATCTCCTGTGACAAGGCTTCACTCAAAGTCAAATGAAGAGAGTGGGAAACCACATAACCTTCTACCTGCAGTCTGCCCTGCCTGTGGGATGAGCTGGGGCTAAGGGTGGCCTAGAGATTGAGGGAGTGGCCAACCAATGACTGGTCTAACCTAAAATCCAGGTCAGGAGAGTAAGCCCATCCCTTACACTGCCCAGAGCACCAGGAACCACAGGCTGGATGACCCAGAGACATAGGATAGAAACATGGAAACATAACCATGTAGGTCAGCTCTTCTCGGGGTCTCTAGGGGCTCACAGTCATCTCACAACAAAATGCATTCAATCATCCTATACATCTTTTTTGTTTGGTTGGTTTTGGGGTTTTGTTTTTTGTTTTTTGGAGTCAGTGCTTCTCCGTGTAACAGCTCTGACTGTCCTGGAACTGACTTTGTAGACCAGGTTGGCCCTGAACTCAAAGATCTGCCTGCCTCTACCCCCTGAATTCTGGAATTAAAGGAATGCATCACCACCACCTGTCTTCAATGCAACTTTTTCAAACTCTATAATCAGATTAGTTCTAGAGCTCTTGTCGCAAAGGCCAAAGTCTCTTCTGAGAGGCAAGGCAAACTCTCAGCTGGTAGTGCCTGTAAATTTAAAGTTAGCTTTACTCACTTAACACACAAAGGCCTGGTAGTTAGAATGAGAAATACCCCCAGGGGCTCATGGCAGTTAGGGTGAGAAAT
>NC_022016.1:6975677-6983786 GCF_000317375.1 Microtus ochrogaster
TTAGGGTGAGAAATGTCCCCAGGGGCTCATGGCAGTTAGGGTGAGAAATGTCCCCAGGGGCTCATGGCAGTTAGGGTGAGAAATGTCCCCAGGGGCTCATGGCAGTTAGGGTGAGAAATGCCCCCAGCAGCTCAAGTATTTGAGCACTTGGTTCCTGGCTGGTGGTACTGTTTTCTTGTGGAAGTGTATCAACAGTGGCCAGCTTTGAGGGTGTATAGCTTCACCCTACCTCCAGTTCTCTCTGCTTCCTGAGTGTAGCTGAGGATGTGATCTCAAGCTCCTGGCCCAGTGTTTGCTGCCATGCCCCCCTCCCCATTATCGGATCTCCCTCTGGAACCACAAACCAAAATAAACTCTTTCTTTCTTGATTTCCTTTTGGTCATGTTTATCAGAGCAACAGAACGTAACAAATACAAGAAGTATAAAGTAAACATCCCTACCCAGAAGGGAGGAACAGTAAGAAAAGACCAGACCCACAAAATCAAAGGGGAAACTTTGATAGAGGGTACCAATTCCTGTTGAGAGCTCAAGACATAGCCTGTTGCCCCTGGAGCACGGCTATACCAGCCTGAGTGTCTACGCTGATAAATGTGGAAAATAGCTCCCTTCTGTGGACCTTTGCCAGCAGGGCCAGTTATTTTTAAATGAGTATCTTATTCATGTTTGCTATTTTTACCCCCTGAGATCTACAGATATGGGAGTGGGGGGTTCTCTCTGTCTTTTATATTTTCCCAGTGCAAAGTCCCCAGGGTTTGTTTTTATTGGCACTGATCTCTTTAACAGCCGCTGCTGTTCTGCCTGCAGCCACCTTGTTCACAGTCTTAAATGCACTCAGACTCCTCCTGGCTGTATATTTCCTACATCTTTTTGCTCTACTTTTTTCTCAGAGTCCTCAATATAAGCCTGGCTAAAAGTGGTGCCTTGGTTTCTTTTGTAATAAACCATTCTGGCAAAAGCAATTCAAGAGAGAAAGTTTTTATTTGACTCCTAATTCTAGACTCTAGTGCATCTTGGTGGGCAAGGCACAGCTGCAGTGACCTGAGAGAACAGGTCAGACTCATCCCCAGTCAAGAGCAGAGAGCTATGAATGTTCTATGCTTACACGGATACATGTTCTCTGCTTGCACGGATGCATGTTCTCTGCTTACACAGATGCATGTTCTCTGCTTACACAGATGCATGTTCTCTGCTTATACTGCTCAGGCCCAACCCACAACTAAGATGGATCTTGCCATATCAATTACTGTGATTAAGACAAGCCCCACAAGCCTGTCATCTCCCAGTGTCTTTAGGTTTTGTAGAGCTGACAATTAGCATGAATCATTACAAACAGTAAGTGGGAACCAGGACACACTCTGGGTACTGGGATTTCGTAGAATTTCTTCTGCCAAATAAATTAGTCAATTACTTTTGACTTCAACTTCACTGGTGCTTGCAGGACATGGACAAAACAAAGCCAGATTAGCTGCATAACTAGTCAATTTTCCAACACAGCCTTTGTTCCCCACAGACAGATCATGAGGCCAGTCTTTACAGTATTCACTTTTATCAGCATTCTGGCCTTCCAGATTTACACCTTAATGTCCCATTCAACTGTTCTTGCAACATTCTAGGACTTATGTAAGCTTCCCTTCCAAGCTTTCCCATATGCCTCCTGAAAATCAGTTCCATGGGCCTATGTATCACATGGGTCAGGGTTAATAACAGCCACAACCCCACTTCTGAAGCCAACTGTCATCTTTTTCTCATCATAATGAGAGCACACTGACAGAAGAAACTGAAAGAGAAACAATTTATTTTGGCTCATGGTTTCAGGGAATTTTAGTCCATCAATGAGGGGAACAGCAAAGCTAGTTCAGCCCATCCTAGTGAAGGAAGGAGTGGCTGCTCATATTTTGATTACTGACTGGGCAGCAAACATTAGACTGGAAATAGAAGCACATACGATTTTTGCAGACCTATACCTGGTGTCTTAGTGTCCTCAATTAGGCCCATATGCTAAAATACCACACTCTCCCAATATAATACCAAAAACTATGGATCAAGGGTCCAAACAGAAGTGTTGTTGCTGTGAGCACATAAACCAGACAACACTGGGCCTTGTTTATTTGTTGTTCCTTCCATGGTCTCTACCCCCACTGATCTGTGGGCTCCTTGAAAGCAAAGATCTTGACTGTCTTTCTTATTACACTATCCCTAGCTCCCAAGTGAGGTCTAGATCCATGAAAGACATGGATGGATGGATGGATGGATGGATGGATGGATGGATGGATGGATGGATGGATGGATGGAATAGAAAATGTTGAGTATATGGATTGCCAGCTTCACAACCTCATGTGAACAGGACAGCATCTTACAAGCCTACCTCCCTCTCAGGTGTGGGTAACACCTTCCCAGCAGTGCAGGGGTTCTACATGATACCAAAGCACAAGATCTAAACTGATCCTGCTTTCTGGTAACCTGACTCCAATCCGAAAAGTGTGGCAAAGGAAATAATCCCAAAGCAGGATGAGATAGGCAAGGACACATCACATCATGTGTGGTACTCTGCTTAATTCCAAACACAAAGGGACAAGAGAACAGCCAAGAAGCCTGCATGGTGCGTTATGTAACACACTCTCCCTCATCCAAAATCCTTAGGGCCCAATGGGTTTTTTAAGCATGATGTTTTCAGTATCCAAAAAGACTATTATTTGCCTATGATCTTTTGTGGGATATGCCTAATAGACACTGACATCTGCATTAAGCAGATGTCTGACCAAGCCACATCAGAGAGATGAGGAGAATGAACAGCTCCCATCTGCTCAGGGAAGATTAGGAAAAAGGACTTGCTTAGAGAAGAACATCTGCTTCACAGAGCTTCAAAGACTTCAGAATCACACACGATGGGTGGAAAAGCTCCTAACTGCGAGGAATCCAATGTAAGCTAGACAGGACTGGCATTGGTCATGCAGAAACACTGAAAAGCTTACTAATAAAAGAGTAAGCAGGGGCATAACTAGGATGAGACCCAGTAGGCTCTAAAATGCTTGTTAAGAAGGTCTGGGGCTGGAATGGCTCACAGGTTCTTGGTCCACAAGGCCAGGAGGATACATGAAAAAGGAGCAGAGAGCAAGGGAGGTAAGATGAGGGGAGAGAGTAGAATGGATGGTCTTCAGAAACTGTCTTCTCCTAGACGCTCTCCTTACCCCACACCCCACGCTCTCCCTACCCCACACCCCACATTCCACCTTCTTCCTGTCCCATACCCCACCTTCTTCCTATTCCTGTATAACATAAGAAGCCATAAGGAACAGAAAGACCCTGCTCATCAATTACAAAGTCAGAGCAGGGAACCACCATCAAACAGACATTACAAACCATATCTAAAGATGCTGTATTAGAATATCAATTGCTGGGGTTCCCAAAGAAGTGGTATCACTATGTCACTAAGATTCCATTCATCTCTATTGAAGGGAAAACCCCTGTGAACTCTGTCCACAGGGAACAAGGTCAGGAATCCTTGGAGACAAGAACCTGATGTTCCTCTAAGTGAAGACAGTTGAGGGGGGATACAGCCAAGAATACAACTGTTTGGTGTGCAGAAAGCAAGAGCATTCACCCCATATCTCACTGAAAATGTCTTTAGAAAATGAATGATCTTCTTTGACATCTCCATATCCCAAGAAAGTAAAACTCCAAAAGCTCTGTTTTCCACGGGAAGGGTACCCACTTCCACCACTGTTAAGTGCATAACATTAACTATAGGCAAGATATTGTTTATCAGGCTGCATGACTCTGACTTTTAACAAGTTGATTAGCCTTTCTGTGCCTTTGTTTCCCTAACAATGGAGAGAGGACCTATATTACAGTTATGTAAGAATTAGAAAATCTTCTAATTTCAGCTGTTCTTGATGATAATAAACTGACTCACACAGACAGACCCTGCACCACTATATGAACTGCAGGGTCCTTCTCTGACTCCAGGTTCCTTACACATAGAGGCACCTGCCAACTTTTAAGAGCTCTAGAATTTGTGGGGCCCAGACACACTCACAAAGAGGGAAACTGACAGTCACACGAGAGGAGCAACCAGCCCCAGATCACACCGAGTCTCCAGGGAGCAGATCACACTGAATCTCCAGGGAGAAGATCACACCGAGTCTCCAGGGAGCAGATCACACCGAGTCTCCAGGGAGAAGATCACACCGAGTCTCCAGGGAGCAGATCACACTGAATCTCCAGGGAGAAGATCACACCGAGTCTCCAGGGAGTAGGGTTTGTCCACCACAAGCAGAGCTCTTCGTGCCACATGATTGTCCCATAGAGGTAGCCTGTTGGTGGAAGGATCATTCCAAAGAAAGAGGCCCTGTGGCTTTGCCATTGTTTTCTTTTGTCTTTTTAAATCTTTACGCAGCTGTGGAGGTCAGAGAACAGCTTTGAATGTCAGCCTTCACCTTCTACTTACTTGAGACAATGACTCTTGTTAGCTTTTGCCTGGCCTGCAAGCTTCCAGGATTCTCTGGGTCAGTCTTCCATCTTCCCTACTCTATGCTGTCATGTGCTGCCACCTCAGGTCTTTCGTGGGTTCTGGGGACCCAAATCCAGGTCCACGCACACTTAGATGACAAACGCTTCAGCCACTGAATCATTTCCTCAGTTCTGTTGTTTCCTTTTTGGAAAATGACAAACTACACTTGAAGCTGAGACTGACGAGGGAGGTAGATTGTGAGCGAGCCATTTACACATGTGACCTTGAAATGACACCAGGCTTCAGGTGCTCTGGCCAGTCCTGTTGCTCACCAGAGCTTTAGCTTCATCCGTAAGATGCATTCTCAGACAACATGGCTTTGAAGGGACCTTCAGGGAAACTTTGGACAATGGGAACCCCCAGCAACATCACACTCAATCCTGGATAGACATGTTTACCTAGATTTTGTTTGGCTCATTCTTGACTGCATAGATAATTCTGGAACATTGATGGTGATCATTTTGTTATACAGAGGAAAAAAGCAAGACCCATGGAAAAATTAAGTCTTATTAAAGAAAAATAGCCCCTGGTCATCTCCTGCCTCATCCCCAGAGATGCTGCGAATCTATCTCTTTGGGGACTTAACTGACAATATCTAAAATTAGCCCGGGAACATCGTCACCCCTCCCTACTGTCACTTCTAAGAGGTATTATAGATTGAAAAATTGTCAGTAATGATGATGGAATAGCTCATTTGTAAAATTATGAACTGAGAAAGCAGGTTTACTGCCTCATCTTTGAATATTATGGACCTGAAATGAAAACCCTGTCCTCTACCAAACAAAAGGGAGGAAGTAATTATCTGAGATGAAAAGACCCCAGCCCATCACCAGGCAACAGAAGACGGGATACATTGATCAGAGCCCAAGTACCTACCAGGTCTGAGCAAAAAAGACTAGAGAGCCTGCATCATTAACTTCAATAGACTCTAAAATAATAGGATGCAGCCAGGCGAAAACAAGACAAAATCTCATGTTCTCCTGTCCCTAAATTAAACACTCCCAGAACACAATGGGGTAAGGAAATGCACGCTGCTGACAGGAAGCAGGGCTTTCAGAGGCACTGACTCTCTTCTTTCCGCTGTGAGAGTTCAAATTCTCAGGAAATGAAAAGGATCCAATAGCAACCTTAACACGCTAATCCAGTTTTAATCAATGCTAACATTCATTGGTCTGCACACACTACAGACTCTTTAAAGTAATAAGATGTTGCTGACAGAGACTCCCAGTGAGCTGCCCAGCCTTCTTCCTTCTCCTGATTCCTTTGTACATAGTTTCCTATCTACCCATACATATATATACATATATACATACATATATATGATAGAATATAGTGGTGGCATATGTTCACATTCCCAGTAATGGCAGGTAGGAACACATGGGTCCCAGAGACACACTAACAGCAAGCCTGAGCCATTTGGGGGATTCTAAAATAGTGAAAAACGCCTCAAAAATGGAAGAAAATGGACAGTGACTGAAAAGAAACAAGCCACGATTGTCCTCTGGCCTCCACACGCACAGACCCACATGCGTGTGCACCCACGCCGACTTACACACATACGCAAGCACACACATACACAATGACTTGTAGATGACAAAGCCAGAGGTGAGGCCTCAGCTTGGCAACTGGCGAATCGCTCTGGGTCTTTACAGCTCTCAGCCATGCAGGTTCTTGATTCTGGTCTTCTGTCCTCAGAACAGAGCTGTGTCGAAGGTAAATGGCTGCTGTTTAGACTCCAGCCAAGAACATCACCCTCTCCTGTGTGCTCTTTGCTGAATTGGGACTGCCTCCTCCCTCGGGCCCTCTACCTCCTTTCTCCCTGGCATTCTGAGTGGCGATGAAAGTGAAAACCATGCCAGCACAGACTTCCCAGTAGTGACACCCTCTGAGGCTTTGCCTCCTGCCTGCTGTCCTCCTTTCCCCTTTCTCCTCTTTATTTTCTGCCCTCTGACCCTGAAATGCCTTCAATTCTCACCTCACATCCACTTATTAATTTCCTCCAGTCGAAAGTGGGTGTCCTTTTCTCTCCCACACCAGAACATCCCATCCCTCCCAATCTCCCCATTTATTTCCTAGAAATTTCACTGCCCAGTAGTGAAACCATCCTGAACACCATCTGCATGTCCTTTCTTCTAGACCAGAGAGAACCTCATACACCTCACAGCTTGAGGCCGCAGGCAGCAGCGAAATAGTCAGAGAGCGTGGCTAGGCTCCTCTAGCCACAGGATTTGAATACTTGGCAAGAGTGGCCAGTGTGACTCAGGAAACCACATGAGCCCCACTGCTTCGTTTTTCTTGGAACCGGTGTGTGGGTGTGAGCCCTCTGCAAGACCTCTGAGGCTCAACAGTGCGTCCTACGAGAAGAGAACCAGCTGACCTGCACAGGGCACTGTAGTTTCCACAGAACTTTCCTTACCTGATGCACACCCTGGGATGGGGACTGGCTGATGGTAGTATGTCTCTCTGACACTCCAGCATTCCACTGGGCAAGGCCTCCTGCCCTTAATTACTTCTATAAAGACCCTATCTCCATCAGTGACCTGGGGACTAGGGCTTCAATACATAAACGGGGAGAGATCCAGTTCATGGCAAGAGGGTAGAGTGAGATGGAGGAGGAGATAATGCAGGGAAATGGGGACCAACATGGCAAGTAATCTTGCAACAAACACTAGCAGAAGAGTCTCTGCCTGGAGGCAAGATCCCTGCTCCCTCCTCTGCCTCTCTGGAAATAGGTCCTGACCCACCTCCTCTCTGGGTCTCAGTTTCCCTGTCTCTAATATCTCTAGGATAATATCAGGCTCTCTTAGAGGTAAATGCTCCTGGATCTCAAGACCAAGCTAAGAAGATTTCAAAAGGCCTTCAGGGGTGAAAGAAAGCAGACAAGTGGCAGTGAGGGTAGAGGCTTTAAACCCTTTCTGAAGGACACCTGAGAGTCTCAGCGAACTCATGAACAAGGGAAGGGGCATCTCCTCTAGACCTCAGGAGCAGCATGACAATCTGTCTCCACTTCACTCTCAAACAAGTTGAACTAGAGACATGACTTTGAGAGTCACTCAAGACAAAGGCCGGCATGTTTTAGAGAAGACTGTTTCCATGAGGTGGACCACTGGATCTCACCCACAAGTCACATTTCCTTTGGTTCTATATACCACATCCACAGAAGGATGGAAGAAATGTGGGGTGCAAGAGACAGGAGACAGCAAGGGAAGTGGCTTCATTTGAGCCTGTAGGAAGAGGGAGAGTCTGAGAGGCCTCAAGAAGATCTCCTGCCTGACTGTACTGCGTTGGGAGAGGAATTGGCCAGGGAATGAGGTAAGTGCCAATGTACTTGAACTCTGGCCCCGGGTTGGAGAGGAAGACATGGGAAGCTGAGGGGCGTCAGCATGGGGAGCTGAGGGGGGTCAGCATGGGAAGCTGAGAGAAGTCAGCATGGTGAGCTGAGGGGCATCAGCATGTTGAGCTGAGGGGCTTCAGCATGGGAAGCTGAGGGGCATCAGCATGGGAAGCTGAGGGGCGTCAGCATGGTGAGCTGAGGGTCATCAGCATGGTGAGCTGAGGGGCGTCATCATGGTGAGCTGAGGGGCGTCAGCATGGTGAGC
>NC_022016.1:6984051-6984922 GCF_000317375.1 Microtus ochrogaster
AGCTGAGGGGCGTCAGCATGGTGAGCTGAGGGGCATCAGCATGGTGAGCTGAGAGGCGTCAGCATGGGAAGCTGAGGGGCGTCAGCATGGTGAGCTGAGGGGCGTCAGCAGCATGGGCAGCTGAGGGGCATCAGCATGGTGAGCTGAGGGGTGTCAGCATGGGCAGCTGAGGGGCGTCAGCATGGTGAGCTGAGGGGCGTCAGCATGTTGAGCTGTTTCTAGAGTGCAGTGTGGAGCTCAGGAGGACTTTGAGCAGGGCAGGAACTCGACTCAGCTTGTTTTGTTTACTCCTTTGTGTTTTGAGGGGCTGGAAACTGGACCCTTGTATAGAGAATATACCCATGGTCTTGTTCCTCATCATCCACCCTTATGAGCTCTCCTCTTGCTCTGCCTCCCACCTCTGATGGAGTTTTAGTGCTTAGTCCCACCAAGCCTCCGAGACATGTGTAAAATGAGCTTGCAGCCATTGTTTTACAGATCAAACAAGGAGCAAAATTACCTATCTCATTTTGGAGACCTGTTATAACCATAATACTTAAACATGCTGGAGGTGGCAGCAGGAAATAAAACAGAAAACAAAGTTAAATGTGGACATGAATTGTTTTTAATCTTAACTAAAATTCTGGCAATCTAAATTCAGCAATGTAGAAAATACCTGAGGATGAAGGAGTCCCACAAGATTCAGATAATCCCCTAAGAGACTGCATCTGTCAGATAATCCCTTAAGGGAGTGCATCTGTCAGATAATACCTTAAGGGTGTGCATCTGTCAGATAATACCTTAAGGGTGTGCATCTGTCAGATAATCCCCTAAGGGAGTGCATCTGTCAAATAATCCCCTAAGGGAGTGCATCTGTCAGATAATCTCCTAA
>NC_022016.1:6985281-6990821 GCF_000317375.1 Microtus ochrogaster
GTGCATCTGTCAGATAATCCCTTAAGGGAGTTCATCTGTCAGATAATCTCTTAAGGGAGTGCATCTGTCAGATAATCCCTTAAGGGAGTGCATCTGTCAGATAATCCCCTAAGGGAGTGCCAAACTGTGTCAGCCAAAATTCATATACTGAAGCTAGAACTCATAGCAGCCCTGAATGAGACCATGTTTAAGCTGAAATAAAGTTGTAGGCCTGAATCTTAAACCAGTGGGATTGCTGTTCCTGTGAGCTGGAGGGGAACATCTGTAGAGACAACAAAAGAAGACCACTGTCTCTAAAACACTCGTAGAGGCTTCTGGAGACCAACCCTGCCACATCTGGATCTCAGACTTCCAGTCTCCAAAGCACCAAGAAAATTAATTTCTGTTGTAAGCTACTCAGTCTTTGGGGTTCATGATGAAAGCTTGACCAAGCTAGCAAAATATGGCAGCAGAAATAAATTAATAAAAAGGAAATGGCTCAGTGAAGTGTTTGTCTCACAAGCAGGAGAACCTGAACTTCAATTCTCCCCACAACCTACCTAAAAATCTAGACACAGAGGCATGTTCCTGTAATCCCAGAAATGGAAGGACAGAAGATAAAGACAGGGACCCCAAGCAGCTTGAATGCCGCCTAGCCTCTTCTACTTGGTAAAGGTCAAGCCCAATGACAGAGTCTCTCCCAAACAAAAGGTAGGCGGTTCCTGAGAACTGACAGCCAAACTTGACCTCTGACCTCTATACTCATGCTATACATATATGCATGAACATATCAAAAGCAAAAAGCCTATGTCGAGCATTAGGGGAGTATTTCAGTTGGCAGAGTGCTTCCCTGGCATGTATGAAACCTCAGGACAGCATAAGCCAGGTACAGCAGCATGTACCTGTAACTACAGCCTTTGGGAGGTAGGGAAGGCAGATCAAAAGTTCATGGTCCTCCTTGACCATAAAGTGAATTCAAAGTTAGCCTGGTATACATTGACAATCCATCCCAAAAAGAAAAGAAAAAAGAAGAAGAGAGGAGAGAGGAGAAGAGAGGAGAAGAGGGAGGAGGGAAAGAGGAAGAGGAAGGAGGAAGGGGGGAGGGGAGAAAAGGGCAAGGAAGGGGAGAAGAGGAGAGGAGGGAAGGAAAGGGAAAAAAGAGGAGGAAAAACAAATAAAATTATCAGTACACTAGAAAAAAAGTTTCTAAAATCCAACTTCTTTGGGGACTTTCTGCGAAGGATAACATACCTATAGAGAATATATAAATCCTAATTGTGCAATGAATTTTCACCAATTCACAATTATCTGAGTTCCTCCCTTTGCCAGACCAGTCTCACAGAACAACTGGCCATTGTGCTCACACACTCTGAAGTGTGAGTCCTGTCCAGATACTGACGGGCAAGTGAAAATGTGTGTGTGTTGTCTTTAGCTTAACTTTCCACATTTAAGTCAGCCTCAGAGCCAGAGGTGAAAAAGGAGTGGGGTTACACCCTGATACAGGTAGTCAGCCCATCCTGCAAGCCACTGAACCCTCTCACTGATGTGTAAAGAGAAATCTGTCATGCATCAACTTCTTACCACGCCCACAGATGTCTCTTACTCTCTGCTCTGTCTCACTGAAACATACTGCTTCTAGACTTCAGAATGTATCTTATTGTTGGCCCAGGTAAGCCTCATATTTCCTATGTAGACAAGGGTAATCTTGAACTTCTGATACTCCTACCCTCATATACTGAATGCTGGGTTCACAGGTGAATGCTGGCATAGGAGGGGTGCACTACCCTACCAGATTGTATGCCATGCTCGAACTTGAACCTGTTAGTAATTGAACTAGAAATGAACTACATCCCCAGCTGAATCTTACTGTGTAAGAGATGAAACCTGAGCTCTAGCCCCCGGCCAGGTTACAGTAACAGCAACAGCTCCCCACCATGCCAGGCAGGGCAGGGGCAGGGTTCAGCTAGAAGTGGGTAAGTACAAGATGATGATATGGGAGAGAGGGAGAGGCAGAAAGAGTTGTGCATATGGGATAGAGGCAGATTCGAAGAGGTAAGAACAATGAGGAATGGGCTGCAGCAGGTGTCCTACTGCCATCCAGGGCCAGATGTCTGGGTCTGGGCTCCTGCTGAGGGCATGACTTGGTCGGTGACCCTGATGAAAGCAGAGAGGATAGGGCTGTATAGAGTTGGCCCTGCTCCACACCAGTTGAATCACTCAGGAGCACCACATGGCACATGGGCACCACAATAACCTGACCCTTGTTGACAGGTCATAGGTGAGCTGGCCCTGAGGATGTGAGACCTGGAGAGTAGGTCATGTCCCTCTCACTTGCCATGTAGCAGCATGAGTAAGAGAAAGATGCCCTCCTCCCCTCACCCCTTGCCACCTGCAGCAGATGGGGAACCTGACCCAACCTGTTGCCAGCAGCTGCAGCTCTCAGGAGAGCACACCCTGCACAAGGCGTGGGCAGCACAGTAGAGTTGGCCCTGAAGACAGGGGCACAGGCGAAGCAGCCCTGAGGGCCTGACAGGGGCATAGCTGGTATGGCCTCTCTAATCTGCTGTGTGGTGGTGGACATGAGGGAAAGATGTCCTCCCCCATTACCCCTACTGCCTCCAGTTGGTGAGGGAGCTGACCTGTCTATCAGTGGCAATGCTTTGGAAAGTGGGCCTTGCACTTCATCTGGACAGCACAGCAGAGCTGACCCTGTTGATGAGAGCGCGGGTGAGCCAGCACCAAAAACACAAGCACTAGAGACCCAGCCATCCCTCATATGCCACAAGGTGGTGTGGGTGGGCGAGAGACACCAACACATCGATGCCTCAGGCAGGTGAGAGCTGTCCTGCCCTACAGCAGCTGCAACCCTCAGGAGAGCGGCCCTGGGCATCACCTGGGCAGCACAATAGAGCCAATCCTGCTGGCAAATGTGTGGGTGAGCCAGCCCCAAAGCTGTGAGCATGGGAAAGCTGTCCCCACTACTTGTGCCCCTCAGCCCTTACCTAGTGCTACAGATGAGCAAGCTGACCCTCCCCCTTACCAGCTGCAGCACTAGGGAAAGTGGACCCTGCACCTCACTTGAGCGACACAGTAGAGCTGGCCCCGAAGGCGCAGGTGTGAGGACAGGAAAGCAGGAGAAATGGCCTCACCTTTGCGTATCTCACACTTCACTACTCGGGGCGAACTAGACAGGGCAGTGCTGGAGAGCTCACACCAGTGGTGAAGACACAGGAGAGCTGGCAGGTGGACCAACCCTGCAACCACCAGGTCCAGAACCAAGGTTATGTGTTAGCCCAACACAGCATCCACCCTGCCTGTGATCTGCTGGAGCACAGGGCTGCAGGATCTCCATGGCCCTGGGTAGAACAGGATGTTCAGGAAGAGACACTGGGCCCAACGGTGTAGCTGAGACCATGGGCTTAAAGCCAGACCAGCGGTTCTTTGGGATGAACCCTGCATGGAAGAAAGCGTGGATAAAGGGGTTTATTGCGTGACTCACTGTGTCACGGTGCAATTTCCATGACGAGAGTTTCCCTTTCTTTTTTTTATCATTTTTTTCTCTTAAATTTGATTTTTTTTTCTGGGGGTGGAGGTGGGTGGGATGGGGAGGCATGATGGTGAAAGACACAAAGAATAAATAAAAGAAAGTTAAAAAAAATCCTGCTAACTTTCTTATCTAAGGATTCAAGAAGAGTGTTGTGCTAGATTAGTTTAATTGTCGCCTTGACATAACTAAGTGTCTCTCTGGAGGAGGGAATCTAAGTTGAAGAATTCCTCAATCGGATTCTGGCCATGTCTATGAGAGATTTTCTTGGCTGGTGTCTGACATGACAGGGCCCTGGTCACTGTGAGCAGCGCCGTCTCTGGGTAGATGGGCCTGGGCTGTGTGAGAAAGATGATTAAGATTGAGCCAGAATGAGACCGGGAGCAATGCTCCTCTAAGGTTTCTGCTTCAGGCCTTGCTTGAGCCTCTGCCCCAACTACCCTCGCTGCAGGACATAACACGGCACCGTAGCCTTTCTCCCACGTGGTGTCTATCACAGGAAAAGGAACTGCGAAATGGAATTCCTAAGTGTGGCCGTTCAGGAGAACGCCATAAATAACGCCTCCAGGAACTAGTTGCGTCGTTAGGACCTGTCTCCTGAAACAGGGACTAAAATCTCCAGCGTCGCAGTATGAGCAGTGCTCAGGACCTTGGCTCCCTGTGGGACCCCAGCCAGTGTTTCCTACCAGGAACTGTGTTCCTCCTCTCATAATTTTCCCACCAGCCCTACTTGCAGCCGGTTAGTCCCACCTCCTGCCCTCCCCTGATCTGGTAACACTAGCAATGTGTAAGACCTACCCAGTGCCCCAAACACATCAAAAACTTAGCAGTTCATTTCTCTAGCACAGCCGACTTAACTCCTGGAACTTCGCCCCCACCCACCCTATATCTAATAGATATTTCCATCCCACCCTGAGCCAAGTGACGCCCTCCCTGTGGTCTCCCACAGTCTGGGAAGGGTTCTTCTTTATAACATGTCCTGAACGCCTAACTCCATCCCTACGCTAGTTTCAATAAGAATAGAGCATTTTCACATTTTCAGATTTCCTGTAGATCTCTATTCAAGTGAAAATGGTTATAGAACAAGATGGGGGAGAGGGGTGTCTAAAAGAACCTCTGTCTGAATGCACCTGCCTCTTCTTTGTCTTACAGTCTTGGAAGGAGACTTCTGTTGTAGACCACAACCCCATAAACGTATCTAGTTTTCAAAGTTCACGCTTAAAAGCGTTTTCTTCTTGATAGTCTGTCTCAGATGTAAGTTCTGGATTGGCCTGGTAACTTGCCTTCTCTGTAAGTTCTTCTACATCTACCAGCCACCCTTCTCAGCAACAAAGCACCCCTTTTATTCCCACCTCCAAACGAGATGAATCCTTTCTCTTTAAAAAAAAAAAACCTGACACACAAGCATGCATGCTTAATCCCAGCACTTGGTGGATAGAGGCAAGAAGGTCTCCACTATACAGACTAGCCTGAGTTCCACAGCAGCCAGGGCTGGGAGACCCTGCCTCAAGTGAAAGGTCCAGATATTTATGAATCTTATTTATATAAATAAATATATATTTATTTATCTCAGAACAAGTCTATCAAGCTTCTCGACCTATCCATCTGGAATTAACATTCATTTTCATCAAATTTATAAATTAATATGAAAGGATTTGACATCTTTACAATGTTATGATATTTCATCATGAACATGGAATATATTACCCATTTATTCAAATCTTTCCTTTATTCTATTTAATTGGATTTAATTTTTTCTTCCCCAGAGTGCTCCTTGACAAACTGACTCCTGTGGACAGGGCCTTACGTTCTATTATGTTATGTGATTGGCATCTGATGGAGGGGAGACATGAGATGGGTTCCATAATTGCTTTGTGTCTGACCATCATGCAGAAACATCTTATTAGTGCCCACAGGAGGTTTACCGGTGTGCTTGCCTCTCTCTAAGGTTGACCCTGCACTGGCGTGTAAGGACAGCTTTATCTGTCCCTGCCAGGCTCACACCTCTGCATGTGTC
>NC_022016.1:6991315-6993247 GCF_000317375.1 Microtus ochrogaster
TCAACTGTTTTTTAAGGAGTCTGTCTTCAAATATAGTCACATTTTGGGGTTCTGGTGATTGAGCCTTCCATAAATAAATCAAGGACACAGTCTGTCTATTACTGCCTCTTGCTGTAAAAAGGATTGGATTGGTGGCTGATAACTATCTGGACTAGGGTTTTCAAGGATGTTGAGATGCAGAGAGACTCTGTCTTGTGTTTTATTGCTACAACATTATCAGTGAAGATGGCCTGGCATGGGATCAACAGTACAGACTGGGGACCACCACTCCTCAGTTCAGCTCCTATTCTGAAGATGCCACTGTGTCAAGAAATGAGGACACAAGGGACCAAGTGAAATGAGCTTTGAACAGCATCACTGTGTCATCCCTGGGATTAAACATAGCCCTGGATGAGTAAGACAGAATTGGTTGAGTAGAGCCAATCAATCCCTTTGGCCTAAAAAAGTCTGTAAGCTTCCTGGATGCATTTGGAGTAGGGTGGGGTCTGAATGTCCTACCTGTTGGGGTGGGGAGAATTCTTGTAATGAATTTCAAAGACGTCATGAGCAACCCAAGTATCTGACAACATGAGACTGGATAATTAATGATGCTTTCCCACAGTGAATGAGTAGATACCCTGATAATTGGTAGGACGAGGGCAATATCAAGGAGGAAAATCAGATCATGGTTATGACATTAGATAGTTTCAAATACTGTGAAACAATACTTGTAGGCATATACATGCTGGTGCAATGATAGGTTGGCGGATGAGCAGGGATGGTAAAGACCTCCTCCAAGAGCTTTCCCTGGTCTGGGGTGGGGGTGGCTCTGTGGAGGAGAATGGACCAGAACAGAGAGTCACGGGCAGATTTTTTGGTTTGTTTGTTTGTTTGTTTTTCGAGACAGGGTTTCTCTGTGGCTTTGGAGCCTGTCCTGGAACTAGCTCTGTAGACCAGGCTGGTCTTGAAACTCACAGGGCAGATTTCTGAGGTACTAGTGATGCTGAGTGTCGGGACAGAGTGGGTCACAGTGTCCATCTGGCACATTCCTCATGTTTTGTATCTTTTGAAAGTTATTTTCTCACAACTTTTTGCAATGCGGTTTATATCTTCAGCTAGAGAGAGCACTCTTAGCTCCCACATTTATTGATGATGTTGGCTTCCCCCACTAAGCTGTGAGGATGTTCCTCCTTGAAGCTTCTGATACCAGCTTTGGAGATGTTTTTACACAGGAGGGAACTCTAGCAAGGGATGATTTGAGTGCTGCTGAGAGAGGCAGGGACTGTGGAAGTGGTATTTATCTACTCTTGTGGCCTCCTAAGGACAAAAGAGCCACTAGACAGCTAGCCCAAATCAGGAAGGACCAGGTTCTGACTCTGTAGGCAGAAACAAGTGTTTGCTTCCCTTGCAGCGTAGGTCGGCGGGTTCTGATCAACTCTTCACCTTCTTTAACAGAATCAACTCGCCTCAAGGAGACACCCCTAGTGGACTAAGAAAATAGACTCTTAAGCTTCTCTGCAAACTTTCAGAAATCAGTCAATAACAGACAAAGAGTCTGACAACTCATTTTTAAAAAAAAGAAAGAAAGGAAAAAAGAATGAAAGAAAGAAAACTGTCCCCTGTGTAGCTGAGAAGCACAGAGAAGAGTGAAGCTGAAGCCCCCAAACTTCAGAGCATTCCTTGTAGCTAGTAAGACTTGGCTCCTAACTTCCACAACTCATAAACACTTTCAGTAATGTAGCAGGATAGAACATTAACTCAAGAAAATCAGAAGCCCCCCTGTACATAGATATTAAAAGAGCTGAGAAAAAATCAGAGAAACATTACCCTTCACAATAGCCACAAATAGTATAAAATATCTCAGAGTAACTCTAACCAAACAAGTGGAAGACATGTATGACAAGAACTTTAAATCTTTGAAGAAAGAAATTGAAGAAGACACCAGAAAGTGGA
>NC_022016.1:7001222-7008127 GCF_000317375.1 Microtus ochrogaster
CCACATAAGAGATCACAGAGGGGTCCAGATGGGAAGAGAAGACACTAGATAAAAGATTCAGATGAGACAAAGAGCACTTTCTCCCCCTAGTGCCACTGTCCGGAGCTCTGCTAGTGCTGAGTAGGACAGCTCTGTGCGGGAGAAGGGGACTGGTCATAGGAACAGACAATGGGTTAGGGAGACGCAGGGCTAGACTAGAAGGTATTTCTCCACGGTTCCATTTATCTCCTTCACTCTGGCAATGTGAAGAAAAGGAAGGAAAATGCGGGCCACACTTTAGTAAGAAAGCATGTTCTCTCCCTCCTCCCACTCCAAAAGGCTACAGATATTAATATTTTGTTTAGGAGTATTTCTGTATCCTAAAGTCTTTTAATAGATTACAATTTAAGAGCAAAGACAGACCTCATATTTGAGCTAAAAACAGACAGGGTTTTATTCTCTTGGGAGGTCCCCAGAGACCCCATCTTCCAGGACTGGAGGGAAATGATGGAGCCAAAGCTCTATAGCAATATCATCATCAGGAGTGGAGAGAAGCCAAGGACTCACGGGTGTAACATCTTAAATCGCTGAGTCTGAGCTGGCCCAGTTGAACTGTGGGACAAGCATGGATAAGAAAAGTGACACCCTAGGTAGCATCCTGTTTAGCACCTGAGGAAAGTACCTGGGCACATGCGGTACTGAGAAGGAATGAAATCTAGGAAACATGAGTCAGTGAACCCAGAGAATAAACATTTTAGTCTCTGAAAGTGAGCTTGCTCAGATCTGGGCCAGCATGGACTTCCCCAGATTCTGAAGCTGAGGTAAGGCAGCTAGTACTGCTTGCAAGCGAGAATGCCCTAGGAGAGATGTAGGACAAAGGCAACAAGTGGATTGACTTGAGGCCGGGAGCCTGGGAGCAAGGAAGTCGTGGAATCCTGCGCAGCTCAATGTGCTTCTCTATCCTCCACTTCTCTTGTTTAAAGTGAAGAAACTGGCATCTTTCAATGAACTCAAAGTGTAAATAATTTTAACTCTTGAATACTGAGAAAATTAGAACCATCCAGACATCAACCTGCCCACACACATAAGCCTGCCCACAAAGACCATTCCTTCGTCCTCTTTGCTGTTTTAGCAGCCCTATTCCTGATGACTGAAGTTCTAGACAAACCCTTCACCTTGATCAAACCCACATGAAACATCCTACCAGTCTGCCCCTTGGCTCACCACAAGACAATGTCTCAATGGATTTGAGGATCAAAGTGCCCTATGTCACTGTCATAATGAAAAAATACCATGGCCAGCAACCATTAGAAAGGAAAGCATTTAATTGGGGCTCGCTTACAGTTTCAGAGGCTTAGTCTATTGTCCTCATGATAGGAAGCATGGCAGCAGGCAGGCAGGCGTGGAGCTGGAGAAGGAACTTGAGAGTTCTTCTACATTTGGATCTGCAGGCAGCAGGAAGAAAGAGACACTGGGCTTGGGTTGAGCTTTTGAAATCCAATACCCACCTCCAGTGACACATTTCCTCCAAAACGAACACACCTCCCATTCCCTCTCAAGTAGCCCTGCCACTTTCTAATGGCCATGCATTGAAATACATGAGGCTATGACTACCATTCCTATTCAAACCACCACACTCACCCTCATTTACACTTTCTCTGCTCACTTCAATTGAAACACAAAAACGGTGTGTAGGGGAATGCATTACAGTGTAGTGATGCAGAGATATCCCGACTTATGAGGAAGCCAGGCTATCTGGAGCAGCAATAGGGCAGCTTTGGAGGCTGGAGCCACAATAGGACAACTCAGCCCTGGAGGAAAGGTGTCCTGACTATTGGGAAGCCAGGCTACCTGAAGCCGGGGTGTGGTGGGGGATGGTCAGGATATAGGGATCCTGCTCTTCTGGAGAGTCGCTATAGCTGAGTTCTGCTCTGTTCAAGGGAATGTCCTAGCAGACATCAAAGTTTTCAATGAACTTTGAGTTCATTGAAAGATGCCAGTTTCTTCACTTCTTCTCCAGCCCAAGATGTTTCTTCTTTTCCTAAGACTCTGCTAAAGGAGAGGCCCCTGCAGAAATGTAGCAATCTCCTCCAGCTCAAGTGAAAAGTTGTTACTTTTTCCTGCCTGGCTTTGCTCTGCCCCTCTTAAGGAGCCTGGTAGCAAGGTTTTTCTGTTCTGCTCCATCTTGCTGAGGCCCCCTAAGGAAGGGTCTCAGCAAGGTTTTTTAGCTCGCTCTCCTAAGGGAGGTCCCAGCCAGGTTCTTCTAGTCTGTGCTGGTGAATGAAGGTGGTCACCCAAGACTCTTTTGAGAAAGAGATTTGTTTGGGAAGGAGGAGTCCAGGGGAGTGGCTGCCTCTGCCGGGGAAGGATTAAGGGCAGCTCTTAACTGAAGGGGCAGAGAGGCTTATATAGGTTTACCTTAGGGGTGGAGCTTTGCCAGGGAGAAGGGGGCTGGGTTAGTTTTTCCCTGCTCAGGGATTGGTCAGTTTAGCTGGTGGGGGTGGAGATGGCTGTGCCTTCATGGTCAAACTGTGTTTCTTTCACTGGTCCTTTTTAACTCTTTTATTCTAATCTCAGGACCAGGGCATATTTCTTTCACAGGCTCTGATTCTAGGGACAAAGTGTGTTTCTTTGACCCTAGTTTCAGAGTCGGGTCACATGTCTTTAGTCCTGGGTTCAGGCATAAAGACGTTTCTTTCCCTGGCCCAGGACTCAGATCCAAAGTGCATTTCTTTCACTGACTCTGGGCTGAGTCAGGGAGCTCAGTGATTGGTTGGTTTTCTGCTCCAGTTGTCCCTTTTGTCCTACACAGAGAGCCTGGTGTGGGTTACAAATCATGCAGAACTGGGCTCAGTCCCTGCTCTTGTTTCTAGCTGTCTGAGACCATGTCTTAAGCTGTCTGAGATCTTGTCTTAAGCTGTCTAAGTCCTGCTTTCCCACGTGTGAAGCTTCAGTGAGAAGTGCCTCTTTTGCAGGTGGCTGGGGACTTTATGAGAAGAAACACTCCTGGGTGAATCCCACTAAGAATCAAGTGTGCACTTCCCCCCCATAGGAGGAATAGGTGATGAGTCTTGTAAATTCTAAAATTTTCAACAAATATTACAGAAATACAAGTGGTTGTCAAAAATCTGTTTAGGGGGTTGCAAGATGGCTCAGCAAGCAGAAGCACCTCCTTCCAACCCTGATAGCTTGAGTTTGAAATCTGGGATCACATAGTAGGAGGAAAGCAATGATTCCCATGGGATATACATTAGTGGTGGATCACTTGTTTAATGCACGCTAGTCCCTGTGTTCCTTCTGTGCTACCAACAAAAAAGCTAAAGGTTGGGGCAGATAATTCATACATGCTGTCTTCTAGTCTGCTTTCTGTTACTGTGATACACACCACAAACAAAAGCAACTTAGGGGAAGGAAGGGTTTGTTTTAGCTTGCACTTCCAGGTCCCAGTCCATCTCTGAAGGAAGCCAAGGCAAGAACTAAAGCAGAAATGTTAGGAGAATGCTACTGAATGGCTTGCTCGCGGGTTCACTCAGCTCGCTCTCACATACATTCTAGGCCCACCTGCTTAGGGGAAGGTGTCAGTCATGGGGGCTGAGCCCTCCTTGATGTAGTCATGCATCAATATAATTCCTCCCAGACAGACCTTGGTCACAAGTCCATCTGATCTGGGCAATTCCTAAGCCAAGACTCCCTCAATGGCTCTGTACTAGGACACTCTCATATGTGAGACTGACTAGGAGGACACTCTCACTCCCAATAATGTAAAAGCCTGAAAATTAGTAGGGGTTCCATTGATGATCAGGAGATAGTAAAGGGAGAAAGAAGAAAGGGTAAGCGAGTTACTGAATAGATGGTAGGACAAAAGTCAATCCATGCAGGTCTAAAAACATCGCAATAAAATCAACAACTCTATAATTAGCTGGAATTGGTAAATATAATTTTAAAAAGAAAACGATTAGCAAGAAACAAGAGCCATTGTGCCATACAGACTTATTTGGAATCCAGTGCTGACTTAGAGCCTCCTTATCCACAAAATTCATTGCAATCTTGTGCCACCAAGTGCAGTTTCTAGGGCCAGGAATGGGTTACATCTAATTAGGTTGTTGGCTAAAAGGACAACATGGAAACCCCCAAATAAATTACGCTATTGACAGGGCTATTGGTTGTTCTCTACAAACTGTTGGTAAGGCCCTACATAAGACAACACCTACATATTTCATTGAACATGGAAAAGTTAAGCCGGTGCTGAACTAAGATTTTCACTGCTACTAACCAGAGCTCATGGTGCTAGAAGGTATCTACACACTACCAGAGAAGAAAGGTAAAAACCAACGCAGCTATAAACCCTTCAATATGCAGTGGTGACCTGCCTAGTGATCTATATGGTATGCTGGTGCAATAGTGGCACAAAAGTCATGTGAGTAACCAACCACTATCTGGTTGCATTTAAGGCCTCTCCATGAGATATAACCCTGACACTGCCCACATGGCCAAGAACCTGGGACTAGATAGGCATGGGTCCATGGGAAAACCTAACAATATTCTGCTATACCCAGAATGTCTTGCTCAGCCATCCTCAGAGAACTCTTCCTGCAGTTGATGGGAACAAATACAGAGGCCACAGCTGGACTGTATGCAGAGAATGAGAGACCTTGGAGCACCCAGTTCTAAATAGGGTATCTCCATCAAACTTCTCGACTCAGGGGTCAGGGAACTTTGTGAACAAGGAGTCAGAAAGATTGTAAGAACTAGTGGCAATGGAAGACACCAAAGAAACAATGCCTTCCAGACACAAGTCTGACAGACGTATGAACTCACCGAGACTGTGATAGTATGCACAGGGCCTGCAGAGGCTCAAGCCTGGGGTCCCAGGACTGAGAGGGAGAAGTGGACACGATCCCCCTCTCCTCACCAAGAACTAGCTCCAATTGACAACCACGTACAAAGGAAACATTTGTTTTCTCCAAGGAAGTCTCCCTGGGTACTCACACCACAAGGGTGGGTCCCTTGCATAGAAGTAGATGGCAAGCACAAAGCAAACTCAAGGGGATTTCTATAGACTTTTCTGCCTCCTATTGCTTTGGTTTTTGGTGCTTTTTATCTTATTGGACTTTAGCTTGTATATTATGTCTAATTTTGCATCCTTACAAGTTTTGGTTTTTGTGCTTTTTCTTTTTGTTGTTTGCTTGTTTTATTCTGGCTTTGGGGGGTTGTTTTGGGGTTTTACTTGTTTTTTTTAAGAGAGAAAAAAATCATGGAGGTGGGTGGGTGGGGAGGTAGAAAGGATCTGGAATATGGGAGAGGGGAAACTATGATCAGAATACATTGTATAAAAAAATTTCAATTTAAGAAGGGGGAATTCATGTCCAGAATATATTGGGTTAGGTGAGTAACCAATGTATATGGCAAGTGTTTCTGTTTTATTTTGGGTTTTTAGCTGCTCTTGGAACTCAGGAGCCCTATAGTACTTTACCACTTGTAGCTGATGCTCCGTCTTATGGCACAAGATGTGAACCCCTAATCCAAAAATACAAACATTCCAAAGCCTGAAACTTACTGAGCTCCACCATGACCCTCACAAGTTCAAAATTTTGTAGAATTTTAGATCCAGATTTCAGATTTTCGGAGGATGGATGTTCACACAGTAAGGTCTACGCAAATAGTCCAACATGAAGGAGTCCCAGTACGAAACTCTGGATGAGGGACCCTCAAGCTTGCATCTTCCATTGCCTTTCCAGCAACCCAAGAGAAGCTTTCACTAGTTCTTGTTTGCTATCGAGAAACAATGGTTCTTGAATTAACGGTCGGCCCAGTCGTTAGCTGAGAGCAAAGAGAAGCAAGGGCTGCCTGAGCCTCGCATGAAGGGGCTTGTCTCTGACCTCCGGGCCCCCAACAGCAGGGCAACAGGCCAAGAGGGCAGATCCCGTACAAACCTGGGGCAGCCTTCAAATCTCGGTTGCCCTCCCCCACTCTCTTACACCCATCTAAGCCTGTGCCTGTGCCCATGCAGACAGCTGACGGCACTGACAGCTCCAGTGCCACCCAACCCCCACACATGAACTACCTTAGGTCTTCATGTTTTCTTCATTGTTCTCCTGCAACTGGTGTAGTTGGTTCTAGTTAGGCAGACCCGATGTCATGGGGAAGTCAGAACTCTTTGCCCACCACTTCCAGGATCTGATGGGGTGGCTGCCATTCACTGCAGAGGGGATGGCTCATGGCACATGTGAGCATTCACCAACTTGCAACTTCCAGCACCAGCCCGATTAGCCATGTCCCTCCTGTTCCCTTCAGATACAGGACCTCTGTTGTCACCAGAGCCCCACAGGTTCTCCATATAAGCAGAGCATCTGAAGTTTCCAGGCACCAGATTCTAGACCCTGAGAATAGAGATGGAAGCTCCTCAGACTGTAACCCAGGGATGGGCAAACGTCTATAAGGAACCTGATCATGGCTATGTAGGGTTGGTGGGCCACATCTAGTGTGTTTTGCTTTCACAAAGTTCTTTAAGAATACATGAAACACTCAGCGGAGGCCAGGGGATGCTCAAGGGAGGGCTAGTTGCCGGAAGACTCCCAGATAGCTCAGGATCGGGGCGGTTAGGCACACAGCATGCTCTTCCCACTGCAGTCACCTTCCCAAGGCAGCCCCCTTCTTGCCGTCCAAACTTCTGCTCTGTTTGGAGCCCCAAACTGTCCAGCCTTGTTCAAGACTCTGTATCCCAGAGATACATCATGTGGCCATAGTTCAGATTGACAAGACCCTGGTGCGTGCTATAAAGCAATTTAGAAGAAAGGTTCTTTTTTTTATTAAAGATTTCTGACTCCTCCCCACCACCGCCTCCCATTTCCCTCCCCCTCCCCAATCCAGTCCCCCTCCCTCATCAGCCCAAAGAGCAATCAGGGTTCCCTGCCCTGTGGGGAGTC
>NC_022016.1:7009062-7013277 GCF_000317375.1 Microtus ochrogaster
TGGTGGAAGTGTCCCCATCTTTACTTCAGCTGATGGTATTATTTCTGCCATGGTGGAAGTGTCCCCATCTTTACTGGCTCATTATAGAACCACAAGTACCTTGAAAAGTTGCCAGTATGCCTCAACACTGGATTATTTTTCTTCCATTCCAATTCATCTCAACTTAAATGGCTGCCTGTGGCTAATGGTTACCTTACTGGGCACCTAGGACTAAAGGATGACAAATATCTCTGACTCTGAGGTTGGTCCATCAATCTCAACTCATTGTTTCATGAGTAAAATAAATCCTCGACTCTCAAATCACCATCGATCAAGTTTTCTGGTCCCACACTTCATGTATTGTTACTGATAGCACTAGGAGGAGACACCCAGGGAAAGGAAGGGTGGAACAGAGGCCCCATCTCCTCACACCCACATCCTCTCTGACTCAAGGAACAAATTTTTCAAACTACCACAGCAAGGAAGCTGTAGCCTAGTGCTAAAGAGGTTGCAAGCTCCAACATATCCTGGCTAGATGCCTCTCCTGCCATGCCTCCTGGACAGGCTATTTTCTTTCTTCCCTCTCTGGGGTGTGTGTGTGTGTGTGTGTGTGTGTGTGTGTGTGTGTGTGTGTGAACAGGGTCTCTCAGTGAACCTGAACCTCACCATTTTTCCTAGACTAAGGATGGGGAAGAAGTGATGCCTTATTCCCTTTGTGCATCAGAGTTCCAATGGGCAGTTTCCAGAGAAGGCCCATCCCACAGCAGGGGTCTCCTAGAAGTCATTTCCCTTCAGCCTTCCCAGGGAAAGATGAGACATCTGCTTTCATTCCCCCATGGGATTTGCAGAATATATACATATGAGTGTGCATACATGGAAATAGCTGTATGTATGTATGTATGTATGTATGTATGTATGTATGTGTGTATGTATGTGCATAACACATACACACATATATACATACCTCTATGTGAATGTGTATGCATATACATGTATATGTGAATATACATACATATATGTGTTTATTATACATACAGGAATTTATGTGTGTATGTACATACAAATTTATATATGTGATTGTATATACATGTAGATATATATACATATGTGCATACAGATATACATATACACATGGGTATGCTTTTATATACCCATATACATATATAACTAAACACATAGATATTTGCTTCAGACTCAGACCCACTTTATCTGGAAAGAGTTCTGATCTAGGGTCCTGGTTTTAGAGATCTCAAGTTTCAGCCCACAGTTCCCTCCCTTCTGTCAAGTGAATCCCAAGGAATCTTAAGGAAAACAGCAGAAATGAAATGAATGAAAAGCAATATAACAATCAACTCCTCAGGAGAGACTTCAAAGCTTGGCAGAGGTGGCAGGCAGAGTGGGCCAGGCAGCAATGGGGAGCACCTCACAAACTGTAACCGTTACACAGGGAACCCACAAAAGATGCTGAGTATCTCAAGTCAGGGTGACCTTCATGCAGCCCCGGGGCTGGGCTCTGTGCATCTCTGACTCCTGATATGACTGAGTCTCTGCTGCAAACCCATGTGGAAAGGAGCTCAGCCCATGCTCTGCCACTTTCTCAGTGTGGGGGCCCCAGTCTCTGTCAGCAGAAAGTTCAGAAGAGGCCCTGGGATGGTAAAAACTGCGAGCTTTGTTGTGTTTTCTTTTTCTTTTCCCATCTCTCACCCTCACACCTCCACATGGAACGACTCCTTTCCCTTTTCTGGAAGCAAACTACAAGACATACGGAGTGTGGCAGGTGAGGAAGCCCAGAACTCCTGGGCACAGGCACAAGCAAGTAGACGTGTTGTTCAGTTCACAGATCGCAAATTGACAAGTAGACGTGTTGTTTAGTTCACAGATCGCAAGTTGACCCTACCACATGTAGTTTATACATCGGTCTCCTACAAATCTAAACAAAGGGATTGCTGCCAAGGCAAACCATGACCCAGTATGCTGGAAAACTCAGGGTGTTTGTACTACAGGCAGTGAAATCAGTGTCAACAAGCAGCAACAAGAATAAAAGGACACGCATTGCACAAGCACACAGGTTGCAGAGCTGCTGTGCACAGTGTAGAGCCTGAGATATAGGCCCTGGGAGTCTAAAGAGCTGCAGTTCTCTGTCAGACCTTGTCCTTCTTTAATGGTTATCATCATCATCATCATCATCATCATCATCATCATCATCATCATCATCATCATTTTACATCTGGTCAGTTTCCTCCTCTCCTCCCAGTTCCTCTCCAACCTCCCCTCTGACGCCCCATTCACTCCTCCTCCTTTCTCTATTCAGACAGACATGGCATACCAACTTGCACTAAGAATAGGCACCTGTCCTCATAGTAAGCTGGACAAGACAACCCAGTATCAGAAATATGGCCCCAAAAGCAAACAAGAGAGTGAGAGATAGCCCCTGCTTCCACTGGTAGGAGTTACAGAGCCAACATCAACCTAGATGGAGAGAAATTCAAGACATGGCCACTAAAATCAGGAACAAGACAAGGAGGTCCTTTCTATACCTATTCAATATAGTACTATGTCTTAGTTCACTAGAACAATAAGATAACTGAAGGAGAGAAAGGAGATACAGATAGTGAGGGAAGAAGTCAGAGTTTCTTTGCGTGCAGATGACATGATTGTATACATAAACGTCCCTCAGTGTCCTTCCTTAAACAAATGACAAACACACTGAGAAGTCAAGGAAACTACCTTTCACAATGCTCTCAAAAGTAGCTTGGATAACTCTAACCAAACAAGTGAAAGCTTGCGTAATAAAAACTTTAAGACACTGAAGAAAGAAATTAAAGGTATCAGAAGATAGGAAGACCTCACATGTGTATCGCTCAGTAGGATTAATACAGTAAAAATGGTTGTCTTGCCAGAAACAAGCTCCAAATCCAGTGCAACACCATCAAAATTCCAGCATGCTTCTTCACAGAAATCAAAAAGATAATTTTCGGCTTCATATGGAGGCAACAAAGGAACCCATGATAGCTAAAACAATTATGAAAAATAAAAGAATTGCTAGTGGTCTAACCATTCCTGATCTCAAACTGTAATATAGAATTATTATAAATAAATTATAATAAAACAGACCAGGGTAGTGACATAAAAACAGTCACATTAACGAATGGAATCAAATCAAAGCCCAGACATAAGTCCATACATCTATGACACTTGATTTTGACAATGAGTCCAGAAATACACACTATAAAAGGATAGACTCTTCCACAAATAATGACTGTTAAGCTGGATGCCTGCATATAAAAGAACTGTACACAGGCCCATTGATATCACCCTGCACAAAACTCAACTCCAGATGGATCAAGGACCTCAACATAAGGCCAAATACTGAATCTGATAGGAGAGAAAGTGAGGAGTAGTCTTGAACTCATTGTCACAGGAAAAGACTTTCTGAACAGGACACTTATAGAACCGGAACTAAGACCAACAACTAATAAATGGATCTCATTAAACTGAAGAGCTTCTGTATGGAAAAGGACACCGCCTTCTGAACTAGGTGGTAGGCTACAGGATGGGAAAAGAGTTTTACCAATTACACCTCTGAGAGTTAATATCTAAAACAAAGAACTAAACTAGGCATCCAACAAAACAAATATTTAAAAATGAGATGCAGAACTAAACAGAGGTTCTCAAAAGGCGAAAAACATGGCTGAAAAACACTTAAAGAAATGTTCGCCATCCTTAGTCATCAGAGAAATCAGAACTAGGTGGAGATTTCATCTTACACCAGTCACAATGATTGAGATCAACCAAACAAATGACACCTGCCTCATGCTGCTGAAGACACGGGTTAGGGGACCACTCATTCATTGCTGCAGGGGATGCAAACTTGTCCAACCACTATGGAAATCAGTGTGGCAATTCCTCACGAATCTGGGAGTAGATCTACCTCAAGACCCATTGGTACCATTGTCTTAATTAGGGTTGCTGTGGCTGTGATCAAACACCGTGATCAAAAGCAAGCTGGAGAGCAGAGAGTTTATCCAGCGTACACTGTCACAGCATGTTCATCATCAAAGAATGCCAAGACAGGAACTCAAGCAGGGCACGAGCCTGGAAGTAGGTGCTACTAGCCAAGGGGTGGCCCCACCCACAATGGGTTGGGTCTGCTTTCATCAATCACTAGTTAAGAAAATTCCGCACAGGCTTGACTACAGCCCAAGAAGATATTTTATTCAACTGGGCTCTCTCCTC
>NC_022016.1:7013377-7020217 GCF_000317375.1 Microtus ochrogaster
AGCCCAACTCCTCCTGGGCATACATCCAAAGAACTCTCCACCTTACTACAGAGATACTTGCTCAACCATGTTCTTTGCTGCTCTATTCATAATAGCCAGAAACTGGCAACAGCCTAATTGTCCACCCATAAATAAACAAAATGTGGTACATTTACACAATGTAATATTATTCTGCTGTTAAAAGACATCATGAAATTTACAGGATAGAAATAGAAAAAAAAACCCAATGAGGTAACCCAGTTGAACACAAAGAAGTCAAGCTGGTGCCTAACTAGAGCCTTCACTCCTACTGAATAGTGCCCATAGTACAGAAAGATACTCTACACACTACCAGAGGAGAAAGGTAAACACCAACCCTGCTACAAACCCTCTACTCTACAACAGTGACCTGCCTGTATGAGACACTACTGCAGAGGTGGCGCAGATGTTGAGTGAGTAACAACCACTATCTGGTCACAACAGAACACATTCCTGACACTGCTCAGGCACCAAGAATATAAGACTAGATAGGCCATGAATGTAAACCAAATGGGGCAAACCAAATACTATTGCTCTGCTAAAGGAACATAGCAATAAAATTTAAGCAAAGGGAGTTAACAATGCTTTTATTTTGTGTTTAAGGTTCTTAGAAATTTGCCAGAATCACTTCTATTTTTGCTACAGAAGGAAAGAGATCCAATGGACTGTGAGTCTTAACATCACCAAAACAAAGACAGGTCATTCGCACATCTTGGAAGAAATCAACACTCACTCTTGCATCAAATCCACAACAACGCAGTTTATAATCATCAGATTTCATATGAAAAATGTTTTCCTTTCACTTCCACACCAGCTGTCATCCCACGGCTTGAAACTTCACAGTGCTGTCACGTGACGTCTGTGGATGTTAGAGCATTGCTGTGACGGCATCTGAAACAACATTGCAGGAGCTTCACTATATGTAGCAAAACACTGAGGTCTTACATGTATTATCACCAAAAAAATCTTTATCCTTTTTAAAATATATATTATAAGGAGCTGAAACTGGACATGAGTGGGGCCCTAGGTTCAAGCCTTACCACTACAAAAACTATTGTGTGTGCATGTGTGCGTGTGGTGTGTAAACAGAAACTCAAAAATCCATGAAGTCTAAAAACATCATTTAACTCATTTTTCAACTTTTCCTTTTGCCATAAGTTCAGGGGGCCTATGAACTGCCTAAAATGGTCCCAAAGCTCTGGTGCTGTAATCATTTGCTTATATGACATCAGAGAGGCATGACTGTCATAATATGTCTTTAGCATCTTGGTTCAGTTCTCAGGGCACAATATGACTGCTTGTGTGTTATGAGCACAGAGACTCTAAAAGGTTCTCATTTCTAAAATGCATTCTTTCCAGTCACCGGGTGAAGTTTGTGAACGTTTTCACAATGACTCAGAAGTGGAGACCTACAGGGAGGAGCAGGTCATAACCCACACAGCCTACAGCACAACTCCAAGCCCTCCCCCCTTGGGTGTTGAAGACAGCCTTCAAAGCAAGATAGCAACAGATAGCCCAGACACACCAGAGATCAGAAACTGACTCCCCGCCCCTTCTACTGGACACAACGAGCAGACTTTCTTATTTCTCATCTCTCTGTCTATCCCTCCATTCAGCTGTCCACCTGTAATAGACTGGATCCACCCGGGCCTCCATTCCTTTCACCCTTTACCCAAGCTTTTGCATGTAACAGGGAACTATCCTCTATCCTAGTCTTTTTAGGGTTCTGGCCACATGACTTCAGCCAATAAGATAATAACTAACATGACAAAGGGGAGGCAAGGAACGTTACTTGTATGTTTCCACTTAGCACTTGTAGCCTCTAGCATTAGCGTGGGCAATCCTGCAGAGAAACAGGAACAGAAGAGGCGCAGGAAGCCACCTTCACTGACGTAGCCACATTGAATTTGCATCACCCAGTTAAAGAGTTAACTTGTTACAAATGCAATCAGGCCCATCTAAGCCCCTCAAACATAGATGCAGCCGGAAGCAAGCACACTCATAAGACACTGAACTTTTACGGTTGCTGGCTGTGTGTGGAGCAATGAATCACTTCCACATCCCAGCCAGAAGGAGACCGAAAGATTATTTGCACAAGCTGTTCAGGACACTGTTGCTTATCTGTGATCAGCTAGAAGTCAGTCTCATGGACACTTCTACTGCAACAAAGACTGGAATTCAAATCTGTGAACAAGACCATGAACCAGAAGTTCTTTTTCTGTGGGAGAGCAGGCAGGGTGAAGGTGAATGCTAAGAAAGTTGTCCCACACTAGCTCAGAATTGAGTGTAATAAAGGGGTTATTTATTTAGGGGGCACTCACAGATCACAGGCCTTTGTACAATCTAGGAACAGGAACCAAACCCAGCATGCAGGTGAGAGAGACAAGAGAGGGACGGTCTTTTTGGTACCCAAGGCTAAGTCCGACCTGGTCCAGCCTCTCAGAGGCCATTGGCTGAAGGAGATTTCCCATCACCTCCCCCTTTTGTCTAAATAAGAGAATTCCAAACCCAATACAAAACTATATACAATAAAACAGATATCAAGTATAAGAATTAGAATTACAACAATATTAAGCAAGAAACATATGCTAACATTTTAATAATTATTCTATCCTACGGAATCTAAGTCTTGTAATAGAGATGGCTTGGCTAAGTCATATAAGGAAAGTAACTACAACTATCTAGTCTTTAACTTCATCAGAGACCTGAGAAGGGAGCTAGTATTACTTGAGTAAGCAGAAAGTGCTATCAAGCAACTTCCGAAATGTGCAGTAGATGACGGAGACAACTGACTACCTGGGCAATCTCCCAAAGTCTCATTTGCAATGTTGGACCAATCAACTTTGGCTAAGGCCTAGAGTAACTGACAGACCATTTCCGAGGCAGGAAAAATTTTAAAACCATCTTACTCTGTCTTGGCAAGATTTGGCAATCTTTGTTCATGTATCCTGCTTGTCCACTCCGGACACCGTGCATTTTGTCAGTGGTGAAGGCATGGGGAGTTCCTTGCCCAAAGGCCAGTTTTTGCCAAGAAGAAAACAAGCTCCAAGTGGAGTGTTTTCAGTGCTCAACATTCCCTCGGGAATGGATTGGTGCTTCCAGGAGCAATTGTGTCTCACATCAACAAAACCCTAAGTTATTTAAATGCCATATTCTACAGTTCTTTGAAGTGGTTGAAGAATACAATCTCTATATATCTAAAGAACCTGAGTAGTCTATCATTATAACAAACATGGATGACTATTGACCTATAATACTTAATACCTGTATAACTTAAAGAAACTTAAAGACTAAGACTTCATATTAGAATATTAAACAATTTTAAACAACTGTGCAGTAAATGAGGACAATGATCTCAAAATATTAACAATGCATAATTATATTGATCAGAGATAGAAATGTATAATGCAATATGATAACTATATCTTAAACTGTATCAATACACAAAATGTCTTAAACAGAGGTAGAAACATGCATGCATACAATATGACAAAATGACTTTGCTTAGGTATACAAATAATGTAAACAGAAATAGGAGCATATTCAATATAACAAATATAATTTGAATTTGTATCAATATACAAGAATTTATGCTAATGTAAATTGCCTATAAATAATAGCTCACAAGTATTCACTTTATTATACACTATTATTATTACTTGTATGAATAAGTTCACATTAATCTACCTATTATCTACTCCAGTTTCCTTTTATTTTGTGAGATTCCTGGGCCTACAAAATTTCCACCCCAACCCTATACCAGTCATAATCAACCCCTAATTGATGTTCCTAACCCTGAAGACAAACTTTGTTGGGAGAAGGGGCATCTTCTTCTAGAATTACTTCCAGCTGTCATGGGGGTGATGTTCTTTCTATGGGATCCTGTTAAACTAAAATGATGGTTAAGTTTCAAGATTACTGTCTGGTACAATTGCAAATAGTCTCTGAGTAGTCAATAGCGTTTTTCTGAAGTTCTTATTTGGAGTTCTGGCCAGAACGTTGTAAGAAGGTGCACCATTTCACCTAACCAAGTTGGAACCATCTTGAGCAGCCGGTACCCAAAACTGGCCTCATAGTAGCATTATCAACATCATGATGTCATATCAACCAGGTAGAGTCATTGTTGTGGGGCCCCTTCTTCCTGAAAATTACAATGATTACTGCAGGAAAACTATTGTTCATTGTGGAAAACTTAAACATTATTCATATAGACATATATTCAACAAAAAGTACAACGTAAACAAAAATAAGTATGGCTTTCTGTCCCATACCAGCTGGCTCCTGAAATGAGACAGAAACTCTGAATTTTTCTTTTAACAAGATGCTTAGATTTAGAGGATAGCCATTGTTCAACTCCAAAGCCAGCTTTGATTCTTAAGTGAGTTTAAAATTCTACTGGTTAGTAGATAAAAATATATATGTACAGAGAACAAAATTTTACCCTGCAGATGATCTGTCTACATAAGTAATATTTTTCTTTGCTTGGTGATTCTTTCTGGATAGTTTCATGTGCTAGGAGACTTTGAGCAAATCCTTTACTTCCTACAGCCTGTGTCTCTACAGGTACAAGAAGGACAAGAACGAGATTGCTCTGTAAGACCTGATAAGCCCCTTCCAGAACCTTCTCCAGTCAGAGAGTGAAGAGTTTGAAGGCATTGAGCATCATTCAGACACAGACAGAAAAAAATACTTATTTACACATGCAGATGACAGCCCCCTCCATGAAAGGCCAGTGTGGAGGCTTCTCCAGCATCCTACCAGAGCCCACAACCTTTCTCACGGTCAAAGATTTGGCTGGCTGTTCAGCTTCTGCCTTGGATCCAGTCTGAGGAAACTTAAAGCTCAAACATTTTGGAAGGGAGTGGTTGGGTCTTCAAAAAATTCATCTCAATTTTCCTGCATTAAATTATATAGTCTGTACACGTGGTTTACGAAGAGGAAAGAAACCTTTATTCGGAGTCTAATTGCAGCCTTCAGAAGGTTTTTACAGCCTCTCCACTCTGTAATAAAAGGTGTGACCTCCCCCCTTGTGTGCTGGAACAATACTGCTGGGCTGTCAAATATAAGAGCACAGGTGTCTCATCTAACACATGTCAAAACCTGGCAGAACCTGCCAGAGAAACCGAGGTCTAAAGTTTTCTCTTCATTTAAAAATCACAACTATTGAATCTAGGGATGAAATTATACTTTAATTTAGCACCATGAAACTATATAGCTCATAGGTAAGTCACACATGTAAGGGATACCTTTGCACAGAGTTTAATTAGGGCCTTTTAAAAGTTTTAGAAAACCCTATAATTCTAGAGGAAAGAGAACACCCACAATACATTATACTCACTTACAACCCAGAAATTCTTCCTTTTCATACCAAGTGTTTATATCTCCCTCTGAATAAAAGGACCCACAGTGACACTGAAGCCCAGGCTCCCAGAATGCTCTTCTGACCACAGACATCATGGCTGCCCTGGATTTTACATGAGATGTATAAGCCATAATATCAAAACGGCAACACTAGGGATGGTATGTTTCTAAGATGTTGAGTTCTGTAAGTCCTGTAAAAATCAGTAGCATTTGGATTTCATTTACAGACATGAACACTGGAGCTCAGAAAAGTGACTTTTCCAGTCAGGACTGCATCCCAGGCAGATGGCTCCAGAACAAGGCAACAGCACAGTCAACCTGCTGCTGGCACGCTCATCCCCTTGAGATTCTTACCGCACCCAAGCAAGGGCAGGGCACTGGGACGCACAGTGCAAGTCTCCTTGCTCTCAGGCCACCTGCAGGCTTCCACATTCCCTTTACCCAGACGACAGACATATCTCACTTTATTGCTTTCTGAGAATTTTGATCTTGCTTGTTAGCATCAGAGAGGCAAGTGGCTGCCTGAAAGAAACTCAGAGTGATATAGAACACAGAATCCTGTGGGGACACATGGTGTGGTTCAACAGCGTCTCATCTGTAGTGATTCTTTTCTCTGCAATAGACAAGGTGGGACGTGTAGGGATCAGTTTAGAGATGACGAAGGGAAGTGATTGACTGGGCAGAGGCCTGAATCTAGCCAAGGATGGCCTTTTTGGCCATGAACCAAAAATGACTAAGATAATAAGAAAATGTCCCGAAGAAAAACAAGGAAACTCCATATGGGCTTTCACCCACATACCCTGTTCTGTTGGTGGTTCTTCCTCACAGCCATGGTTTCAAAGATGGAGAGAAGAGCAGGAAAGCCAGGACCAGTGGGAGCCACTCACCAGGTGTTCCTCAAGGTGGCTGGCCACCACAGCATAGCTCCATGGATTACCCAGTGGCAGCAAGCTCCCTTGAAAGGGACCAGCACTACCAGTGGAACCTAAGATCTTTCAACGCTACCCTAGAGGGTACAGACTGCTGCTGCCTGGCCATGCTCCATGACAAACACCACCACTGTGAGGTTTCATTAAAGAAATGATTTAGTAATTACTCCGAAGCCATAGTGCCTCACCAATGACCTCCATGGCCACAGTATAGATATGGGGATGTGAACTCTGCCTACCTAGTGCAGCCTTTGTATTTGGTGTCAGACAGCTTAAATGATCCTGACGGTACTCCCCCCCCCCTCATCCCTAAAAAAGTCAGCCCATGTGGCAGTCATAATACCCTTCCACACAAAGTGAAACTCCTCTCTATTTCCCACAGGTCTCAAATCAGTACTGCAAATGTTCTTCTCTGCCTTCAGAGAACAAATAGTTTATTGAGCAAAAATCTGAAAATAAAGTCTATTCTTAGAATGTGAGATTACAAACGGGGTATTTTTTTTTACCAAAAGATTTGTGGGTAGTTTTTTTT
>NC_022016.1:7021047-7026598 GCF_000317375.1 Microtus ochrogaster
GCAGTGAACCCCTTAATCCATACATTATCATGGTGTGATACGGTGAGTCACGCAGTGAACCCCTTAATCTATACATTATCAGGGTGTGATACAGTAGGTCACACAGTGAACCCCTTAATCCATACATTATTACTTGCAGGTGTTCATCCCAAAGGATCTTTGTTCTGGTTCAAAGCCCCTGGTCTCTGCTACACCATCAATACTGGGCCTTCACTGGGACTCTTCCTGAACATTGCCTTGTTGCCCTGTATCATGGAGATCCTACAGCCCTGGGTTCACAGGAATGAGCACCTCCACACACACACCCGTGCTCCAAAAGACCACAGGCGGGGTGGATGTTAGGGAGATCCTACAGCCCTGGGTCCACAGGACTGAGCACCTACACACACACACACACACACACACACACACACGTGCTCCAGAAGACCACAGGTGGATGTTAGGGTGGGCCAACACATAACCCTCGTTCTGGGCCTGGATTGTTGCAAGGTTGGTCGGCCTGCCAGTTCTTCCATGTCTTCGCCTCCCCAGTGAGCCGTCCAGCACTGCTCTGACTAGTGTGGGGCCAGACTTCTTGTCCTTAGAGTCAGCTATTCACACCTCATCTTCAGGGCCAGCTCTACTGTGTCATCTGTGTCATCCAGGAGAGGTGCTGCAACTGATGAGAGGCGGGAACAGCTTTTCTGCTCTTCTGACCTCAAGGCCAGCTCTCCCACCTGCCTCAGGAGTTGATAGGTCATAGTGGGGGGAGGGCATCTCTCCCCTACCCATGCTGCCAGAAGACAGATAAACAATGGGGACAGCTCTCTCATGCTCACAATGTTGTAAGTGGCTCACCCATGCCTCCACCAACATGATTGGCTCTCTTGTGATGCCCAGGTGAGAAACAGGCCCTGCTCTCCCGAGTGTTGCATCTAGTGAGGGGCAGAGACAGCTCTCCTGCTCTTTTGACCTCAGGGCCAGCTCTCCCACCGGCCTCAAGCTGTAAGAACCTCAACAATGTTTTTATTTGTGACAGTCACCTAGGAGCTTGGAAGGTGTTCAAGATCCTTTAAATGAATAAAGCAAATTCCCCCCATAAAGTATGACTGGGGTGAGTTTATACCACAATGATACATGGCTTTTTTAGGAGGAAAACAACTATCCAAACCATAACATTTAATAGAAAGGTCATTGCTATTATGGTGTGTAGTTAATTTTATGGGTCAATGATATGGGAGTGTCATATATCAATCTGTTGATTTCATTGGTTAAGCAATAAAGAAACTGCTTGGCCCTCATAGGTTAAAACATAGGTGGGAGGAGTAAACAGAACAGAACGCTGGGAGGAAGAGGAAGTGAGCTCAGACTGACAGCTCTGCTCTCTGGAGCAGAGACGCCACGCTTCCCGCTCCTGGGCAGACACGTGCGATGAAGCTCCAACCCAGGATGGACGTAGGCTAGAATCTTCCCGGTAAGCGCACCTAGCGGTGCTACACACAGATGATTAGAAATGGGCTAGTCCAGGTGTGAGAGTTAGCCTAGATAAAAATGGGCCAAGCAGTGTTTAAATGAATACAGTTTGCGTGTTGTTATTTCGGGCATAAGCTAGCAGGCGGCCGGGGTGCTGGGGACGCAGTCCTGCCGCTCCTATTGCTACAGGTCAACTTCATTAAATCATGATATCTAGCTATCTAGATGACCATTATTTCCAGTTATGTCTAGAGGAGGGTAGTATTGGAGTATTGAGTATTGGCAGGTCTCATCCAATCTATTGGTGGCCAGAAGAGACCAAATAAATCAGGGAAAGGAGTATTCAACCACCACAAGCCTGACTGTTCAGAAAGGACACCAGTGCTGCTCTTTTTCTCCTGGTTCTGAGGCCTTCAAACTCACCCTTCATCCTAGGCCATCATTTCCTCACCCTCAGACCTCAGAACCACACCACCAGCTTTCCTAGGTCTCCAGTTCATAAATAATAAGACATGCTGAATGAGTAGACAGTCAAACAAACAGATAAAGAGACAGATGATAGGTTAGATATTAAATAGATAGTAGATAGGTAACATAATGGATAGATAGATAGATAGATAGATAGATAGATAGATAGATAGATAGATAGATAGATGATAGATAGATAGATAGATAGACAGATAGAAAGACAGACAGATGATAGGTTAAAGATGATAGGTGGGGCTGGAGAGATGACTTGGTGGTTTAAGAGCACTGACTTCTCTTCTAGAGTACCAGGGTTCTATTCATAGCACACACAAGAGGACACACAACTGTCTACAACTTCGGTCCTAGGAGATCCAGTGTTTTCTTCTATCCTACGTGGGTACTACACACACATGGTGCACAGATAAACATGCAAGCAAAACACTCATACACATAAAAATAAATAATAATAGAATATAGGTAACTTTATAGAGAGATAAATAAGTAAAGGTAACAGATTATATATAGATAGATAAATAAGTAAAAGGTAAACATTAAATAGCACATATGTAAAAACAAATGATTAAATGATAGATAATCAATAAATACTAGTAAATTACAGATAATACATAGATGATAATGATAGATGATTTGTTAGTAGGTATGTAGACAGACATAGGCAAAAGGTAGGAGGGAGAGAGGGAGACCAAGAGAAGAAGGAAAGTCAATTTCCAATTAGTTGTAGAACTCTTGAGAACTCTGATCAAAACAATGACACACATAAAATCAGTGTTTCCTGTGTGCTACACACCTCTTTGCAACTCTGCCTAGGATAATCTTAAGTGTTACAGCTCAGATGGAAAGGTATCCTGGTAGCTGTGGGCCAAGGAATACCACAAAGTCACACTGCACAACAAACCTCACACTAGAGATTGGGAGAGGGGAAAGGAGGGTGGCTGCCTCTGCTCAGGCAAAAAAAACATTAGAAGACTGAGCAGAAAACAGGGTTTATATAGCTTTACAGACAGACAGAAATTTCCAGGGTGGGGAATTGGTGGGATTTTAAGTCTAGAGTTTAAGCTAAAAAGGGTTAGGATAGGGGCTGGGTCCAGTTGTTAGGGCAATCACGGTGTTCTGTGGGTAGAACCTGACAGTTGAAAGTCCTCAAGGGAGAGGCTTACAATGATGTTATTTTGTTAATATTTTTCTTTAAAGCATCTAACTCTCTTATATTAAAATGCATATACATGGCATTGCCATAATAAGAAAAATCAGCACAAAAATAACTGTAACAAAAATAAAATAATGTACTTCAATTTTATTCTGACAGTTACCTGCCAAAGACCCTGAACTCACAGGCTGATCTCTTTGAAGGGAGGTTGGTGAGTTCCTGAATGAGTAGCACCTAAAACCTTTTCTCCTTTGTGAAAATAAATGACTCAAAACAGAGTTACCCCATGATATTATACAATAGTATAAGACGTCAAGTCCATGTTTGGCCTTAAACCACCCACTTCCCAGGAGTCAACTGGGCCCAGGTTGTGAAGAATAGTTCACAGTTGTTCCTGGTAATTAATGGAAATTAATTCTAGGACTCTCTTCCTGGATATCAGATCTACAGATGCTCAAGCCCCTTACATCAAATGATACAATGCAATCTTAGTCAGTATTCTATTGCTAGTTGATCAGACACCATGACCACAGCAACTCTTTTAAAGGAAAACACTTTATTGGGACTGACTTACAGTTTCAGAGGTTTAGAACCTCGGTGGAACTCTGAAACCGTTTCAGAGGTTTAGTCCATTATCATCAGTGGCAAGAAGCATGGTGGTAGTGCAGGCGGTCACCATGCTGAAGAGGTAGCTAAGAGTTTTGTATCTGAATCCAACAGGCAACAGAAAGAGAAAGACACTGCACCTGATGAGCATTTGAAACCTCAAGGCCTACCCTCAGAGACACATTTCCTTGAACAAGACCACACCTACTCCAAAAGGCCACACCTCCTAATCCCTGTCAAATAATGCCACCCCCTAAAGACCAAGTGTTCAAATCTATGAGCCTATGGGGACCATTTCAATTCATACCACCACAGAACCAGTGCTTGCAGATGGCCTATTCACACCCTTCTGTATATGTCAAATTGTCTCTGGGTTACGTATAATATCTACAACAAAGTAATTGCCATGAACATAGCTTTTCTATTTTACAATTTAGACAATCACGGTTTCAGGGGTGGGTTAACCATAGCTAAGGTAGTTTGAAGAAGTCAAGTAGCAATCTACCAGTTTGTAATTAAAATAAGATAATATATTTTTTTAAGGGACTTTGAACAGAAGTACGCTCCATGGATGGACAACAATGGTCCCAGATGATATGGATTACTGAATGAAACTCTTGGTATGAGGTATAGGATATCTCCTTACAAGGTATTGGTCAAGGAAGTACCAGAGATATCTAAAACAACACAAGCTATTGCCTTTGCTCTTGGCTGCTCACCATAACGAGATGGTAAGACCCTATTGTTGAAGATATCACTCACTTTAGTTTCAGGAAATAGAGAAATCAACATTGACTGACCAAGAAACTCCCTACCTGCTGCCTGGCTTACATAGATGCCATTCAGCTACAAGTGGAGAAAGACATAAATGGTCTCATCTAGCACTGGATTTACTTGATCCCCAGGACTGAATTTTGAAAATTCCTAGAATAAGTGTATCTATAAAGAAAAGCAATCCATTGCTATTTTCCTGAACTTGGAAGGAAGGGACCACTAATGAATGTGGAGTTTCTTATTGAGATGACAAAAATATTAATAATTAGATGATAGTTGTAAAATTGAATATTCTAGAAACTAATGGATTATATGTGCTTATTTTGCTTTGTTTTTGAGATGGGTTCTCACCATGTAGCCCAGGCTAGCCTCTGAGTTAGCTAGCCTAACATGCACAGTAATTGCAAGGGTATGCCAGCACGCACATCTTAAAATTCTAAGCCTTAAAAGTGAGACTGTAATACTGTATTTAGATCTCAGTAAAATTGTCACTTTAAAAACTGTAGTACAAGAAAAATGTAGAAGCCAGCCATGATAAGGTAAATTTGAATAGATCACCCAAAGGAAGTTATTTACTTCCAACCATTATCACCTGCCAGAGTAGGACTCAGCCATCCATAAGTTTAATGGAGCCCTGAGTCTCAGTAGTTTACCCTGAAGTAATACGCAGTTGCAGGAAGAACCATAAACTAAGATTACCTAAGCACCACCCAAAAACAGACTATCCAAAGGAAATGCCTAAAATTCCAACTGCTGTAGATAGGATCACCTGCCAGCACACTTACCAGGACACCCTTAGACAAATGTCAGCCAATCAAGGGCCCTGAACCTCAGAAACTCCTAACCCCACCTCTACTACTATAAAAACCCAACTCTTTTTTTAAATTTATTTATTTATTGAAGATTTCTGTCTCCTCCCCGCCACTGCCTCCCATTTCCCTCCCCGTCCCCCAATCAACTCCCCCTCTCTCATCAGCCCAAAGAGCAGTCAGGGTTCCCTGCCCTGTGGGGAGTCCAAGGACCTCCCACCTCCTTCCAGGTCTAGTAAAGTGAACATCCAAACTGCCTAGGCTCTTACAAAGC
>NC_022016.1:7028152-7038122 GCF_000317375.1 Microtus ochrogaster
AGGCTATCATTGGTGTTTTTTATTTTAGCCATTCTGACATGTGTAAGATGGTATCTTAAAGTTGTCTTGATTTGCATTTCCCTGATCGCAAAAAACCCAACTCTTAACTGAGGTCAGGGCTCTCCGTTTATTCCAATACATTGGACATGCAAAGAGACCGAGTTTGCAAACTTGCATAAAATAAAGGCTCTTTGCTTTTACATATGGGACTTGGTCTCCTTGTTGACTTTTGGGGGACTTCGTGGATTTGGGCATAACAAAAGAGACATCCAACAGCATCATTCATTAGAGAAATGCACATTGTTTAGACCATGGGGAGGATTCCAGAATGCTTATACAAAAAGGAAACGACAAAGTTCCATGAAAGAACACAGAGAACCCCAGCCCCTCTGCTGGCGTCTAGGGAGATAGAGGGGCACTGTTAGTCTCCTGGATAATTTAGCAGGCTTTTTTTTTTCTAAATCTAAAGTAGTATTGCTGTACAGTCTAAGAATGAGATGGTAAATTTGTCCATTTTCTCTCATAGAATAAAAGCTAATTTTGATGTTGAAACCAGTATGCAGACATTAGGCTACAGTAGCTTTGTGACCAGTCAAAAACTGGATTCTAGGTGTCCCGAGAGAAACATGGCTATCTCCTTGCTGCTGCTGTCCTTCCCGTAGCCGGCGCGTCCCGGACCGCTCCGCAGGTGCTGGGAGCTGCTGCAGCAACTGAGGCAGAACTGGACCGGCCTTACCAGTCCCCAGTGGGCACCAGCATTAGCGGTCCAGGGTCCATCCATACTCACAGACCCAGCCCACGGCACCAGTGGAAACAAAGAGGATTCCAGCTTTTTAGATAGTATCTTTTGGATGGCAGCTCCCAAAAACAGACGATCCATTGAAGTTAATCGGTGTAGGAGAAGAAACTCCTGGAAGCTTATTAAAATTAAGAACAATATAGACGTTTGCCCTGAATGTGGCCATCTGAAGCAGAAACATATTCTCTGTGGCTACTGCTATGAGAAAGTACGCAAGGAAACACCACAAATCAGACAACAAATATGGACTCAAGAAGGGGTCCCTTTAAAGCCCCAACTGTAGAAACTGTGGTACTGTACAAAGGAGAAAAACCATCAGAGCATGATCAGGGCAAGAGGATTATTGAACGAAATACAAAGAGGCCATCTTGGTTCACCCAGAATTGATATTGAAGAAGTTAAAAATAATAATAATTTCATAGTCTCTAAAATCAGGAGTCTTTGCTTTTATGTTGTGCCTGTTTTCATATCAATGTATTTTTAAAATTGACTTTATTAGCTGTTAATTTTAAATGAAGTAATTTGAAGAGTGTCTCTTGAATAAACTCAATATTTATGCAAAGGCATAGTGGATTAATATGTGTGTTTCTGTAATGCTGTTGGTTCTTAATTAAACCTAAAATTTCCCCAGACCAAAACATAAAAAAGTAATAAAATTCATAGCTAATTATAAAAAAAAAAAACTGGATTCTATCCAAATAGCTTTCAGTCAGAATGTGCCCCCAAAGACCTGTGGTGTATCCACTCTGAAGACTAATACTCAACAAGGAAAAAGAATTACGTATTAGCCATTATTAATGCTGTAGTAGCTGAAGTGGTCACAAGGGAAGTGCTCAGTAAGACAGGCACACAGCATGTTCCCATTCATGTCACAATTATGAAGTGACATAATTATGAGAATAGAGAACCGGTCCCTAGGAAGAGAGTGGGCGTGGCAAGCATAAGAGAAACTCATAACATAGTATCTTTTCTGTGGGGTAAACATATGAAATGGCAAGATCAACTCGGAAGTCATTGTGCCCACCACACACACGCAAATGAGAACCTGTATAACTATGAGCTTTGCTGAAGCTCTGTGGGTCATACATACCATGTTATTTTCCTGATTTTGATCTTGAAGGCATGACACTGGGACGTTTTCATGCCCTTCTCTGTACACTCCCTCACAACTTCCTATTCACCCCATCATTCTCAGAAAATAGGGGCTTCTGGTTTGGGGGTTTGCTTTGTTCTGTTTTTTTGTTTGTTTTTGTTTTTTAATGCATAGAATTTATTTCTCAGGGAAGTACAAACCACAGAGATGGTACAGAGGTCCGAAGATAACTTGTGGGAATGGGGAATGGGATCTCTCCTCCCACAAGCTCTGGTCATCTGGCTGAGCCATCTCACCAGAATAAAGGGTTTGTTGTTGTTTTGTTTTGAATTTATCCTCCTCCAAAATTTGTTCCTCTTTCCCAATTCCCTGATTTCTCAGCCGCAGATGTGAAAGACATGGAGACATTAGCTCAGACCCTCACGATGGTTAATATTATCTAGAGACAACCCTCTAGGAATGTCTGTGAGGACATTTCTAAAGTGATTCAACTGGGGTGAGAAGATCCACTGTAAATGCAATTGGCACCAATCCAGGACTTGAATCCTGAAATGCATGCACAAAAAGGAAAAACAGTTCTGTACCGACACTCATCCCTCTCTGCTTCCTGATGGTGGATACAATGTGACCAGCTGTCTCACTCATCACTCTGCTTCTTGATGATAGATACGTTGTGACCAGCTGCCTCCATCTCACAAGCCATGCCTTCCTCACCATGATGGATTCTAGCCTCATATCATGATCCAAAATAAGCCTTTCATTAAATTTGTCACATTCTTTATCACAGTAATGAAGAAGGTAACTAACATAGTTCTTGACACCAAATAATACTGATATGTCATGATAACACAGTGTATTGAGTGGGTCTCCTCTCCCAAGGTGTACATCTACAGCTTTTCATGACTATTCTAACTCACAGCAGTTCTATTATTTCCATTCTAAAAATCAGGAAACTGATGGGTTAATAGTTATGACCAAAGTCAAACAGTAAGTTAATAGATAACAGGCTTCCTAGTCATGTGATCTGTTCCCAAACCTGGCTCAAAGCCACCACTCATCCTAACTCAGTGACTTAGCTCAAGATGTCACTACTCACTGCCTGAACCAGACCAATCCAGGAGACTTGCAGCCAACCCCCCACACCCAGACCCAAGAAGAAACAAAGAGTTTTATACATCTTTGAATGGTAACACTCCAAACAGAAGACAATGTCCCAATTCCCAGGTTTTGATATTTTTTCAGTATTTTCACCAACTTCTGAAGATTTATCTAAATGTTCCTGTTATTAATAAAAACTTGGGAGTCAGGTGAATTGGAGTAAATACCTGATAGATCAAGAAAGGAGGAAGGACCAGCTGACCCTCTCTTTCCACACTTCCCAGTTGGAAAGGGCCCCATGAAGCCTTCTAATCCCCTCCCTACTTTTTCCTGTGCCTCTCTATAGTATCATATCCTGGCCCTTCAAAATCTCTATGGCTAAATTCCAGTCAGATATTCATTGACTCCTCCCTGATTCAAGGTTAACTTTATTAACATTTTCAGTGTCACAGCCCGAGCAAATATCCTGCAAGAAACTTGAATATGCAAACAGTGCTGTGAGTGAAACATGAAATACCAGCCTACTAGGATTCAAAGACATTCCACATTTACAACACACAGTAAATAGTGTAGAAATGTGACTCTATTCTCTCAGGTCCCAAAGCATTCTCACTCAAATGCTTTACAAGCTTCTTTAACATCGGTGCTCACAGTTCCAGCAAGCGTGGATTTCCAAGGGTGGACACTTCATGTCTGTAAGGTTGGGAATGATGGGTTTATCCAAGGGTGGACTCTTCATGTCTGTAAGGTTGGGAATGATGGTTTATCCAAGGGTGGACTCTTCATGTCTGTAAGGTTGGGAATGATGGTTTTACCCAATGATTGACTCTCTTCACATCTGTAAAGTTGGAGAATTACGGTTTTATCCAAGGGTGGACACTCTTTGCATCTGTAAGGTTGAGAATGATGGGTTTATCCAAGGGTGGACTCTCTTCATGTCTGAATGGTTGGGGAATCATGGTTTTAAATTCATGTATAATGCTGTCCATGCAAGGTTCATCTGAAAGAGTACATTCATATGACACAAGGAAAATGTGGGCTCTTCTAAAAACTGTTTGGGCAAATGATATGAAAATAGAGAGGTGGGAATATTGGTGTTAGGAAGGATAAGCAGGGATGACAGTATGGAGGTGGAGGGGAGAGGAAATGAGAGACTAACCAACTTCAGAGAAAAGAAAAGGCCTTGTGGAAACCACTATGAGAACCAATTTCTTTGGGATTGGATTTGAGAGAATTTATACCCATTACTCTAAACATAACCAAAAGTCCATGCTTTGGGGGGTCAAGAGGCCTAGGGAAGAACCTAGTGATGCTGTTTTACTAAGCAGATGTGTTGTCAAACTGCCTTCTAAATATTCATAGCTACTGACTATTGTTGCTCTCAATCTTAGCCAGAGAATTTTTTGTTGTTGGAGTAATAATTAAGGCACAACTTGTCAAATTCTCAGAATAAATGAGTATTGTGTGATGAGCACTGTGTAAGACATCTGTATCACCCATCCCAAGGTGAGAGAAGCTGCATGGGAGAAGGAGACAGAGAGGATGTGAAGAACTCACTGATGGTGGAAACAGAGCTATAAAAGGCTGTCTCCTGGATATGACACACTCATTGCATGCATAACTCACACAGTTGCGACTGTCTGTACAAGGCTTTCAACATTCCTTCGTGAAAGAGGGAGAGGCTCCAGAAGCCCCACCCTTCCCTGAGAAGCCATTGGCAGTTAATGGCTACCAAGGATGGGGGCGTCATTTTCTTCAGCAATTGTTGCCACATGTTAATAAATAGCCCCAACCCATTCTTATGTAAAAAGCATTAATCAAACTCAGTAAGTCACAAGAAAAAGAAAAAAGGAAAGGCATGAAAGTAGGCTGGGGAGCGTGGAGGGAAAAGGTGGTGCCTCCTGCGGAGGATGATAATGGAAGATGTATGTGAACAAAATCCATTATACGTGTATGAAATTGACAAAAACAAAAAGTTGAAATTATTCTGTAAGCCCAGCTTTCAACGTAGTCTGAAAAATTTTTAAGTCTACTAGTGCCTGGATTCCACTCCACCCTTACACGCATGTGTGAGTGCAAACATGTGTGCACATGTCCACGCACACACACACACACACACACACACACACACACACACACCAACAGTGATTTTACTGAGCTGGGTTCAAGAATTGGCATTTTCTAAAGCTTCTCTGAGGTTTTAAGAAATGATCTGAAGTTGAAAGCTACCACGTAGGTATGTCACATGATTCCCATGTTATAATTTAGTGCTTTTTTTTTCTTTTTTAAGTGTATGTGCAGATGTAGACAGAGTCCAGAGGATACTAAGAGTCCTGCCAAGAAACAGCATCTGCCTTGGCTTTTGGGTTTGTTGTTGTTGCTGTGCATTTGTTTGCTTATTTACCTTAAGACAAGTTCTGCATATATATATATATATATATAATAATTTTAATCCCTGCCCTGGGATTAAAATCATGTGCCATCATATTCAACTTATTATCTACCTTTGAGGCAAGGTCTCTATTGGTCTGGAGCTCACCAGCTAGGCTAGAACAGCTATCCAGCAAGCCCTTTCTCCATCTCCCCAATACTAGGATTAAAAATGTGCACCACCGCACCCAGAAATTTTTTTAAGTAAAACAGTTTATTTTGAGTTAATAAGTTCCAATACTAAGTTTTGCTTTTTTTGAGGCAACTAATGACTGGTGAGGGAGATAACTTCCCCCAGGGATGAATCCCTAAACAGCAGAAAACAGGCTCAGCAAATCATATTCATGTATTTCTGGATAGTTATATATACACCAGCGTTGTTCATAGGCCTGGGAATTGAACCCAGGTCCTTCTGACTGCTCAGTTTGGTTGCATAGCATATACTTTATTAACTGAGCCATCTCCCCAGACCCAATTTAACTCTTGATTACACACACAGAGATCACTAGGAAAGCTTTGAAGCCATGCTAATGCCTGCTCTCTAGAACCCCAGGACAGAACCCCAGGCAGTCCAAGTTTCCCCAGTGGTACAAGTGAACCTGACTGGCAGCCAGGCTTGAGACTGCTTTAGTGCTGCCGCTGAGCGATGTTGTTTGCCGCTACTACTTTTAAAGGCTGTTGATCCCCACCCCCACTAGCACACACCCCACCCCCACTAGCACACAGCCCTAACACTGCTTTGTTTTCTTCTCCTTCTGCTGTATTATGACCTCGACATGTAACCAAAGACTACACTGATAGAGGGTTTGAACCTAATGTGACTTCCCCAAATAGCACCAAGATGTCCCAAGTGGGGGAACTGAAAGCCCACCGCACAGGGTGAGAAATTTTGCAGGAATCCACTATGAATCAATTCCCCTTTTTCTGGAAGATGGAAATATCATCTACTTTTACACATGTTGTCACCACCCTCTTCCATGGAGGAGTTGCTACAGGATCTAGGCAGCTTCCCAATGTTCATCACACTGAAGTCATTTCATCTTCAAAATACAGAGAGAACACATAACTTATTCCTATTTTTGCAGAAGGAGAATCTGAGGCATGAAGTTCATCTGCCTGAGGTTACTAGCCAGAGGCATCAGGTAACAGACCTTGTCCCAGGCCTTCTGCAGTTAGTGCTGTAGTGCCCCCTCCTGGCAGGACACCCTCAAAGTATTCCACAGAGGCAACTTGCATTCTGGTGCCCTGAGGAACAGCAATGGTGGAAAGCTTGGCATCACAGACAGAGGGATGGACCACTATTGGGAGGGTCAACAGAAGGCAATCGTCTTTCTCCTCCCCTCCTTATGGTCCAGTCCAGAACCCTGTCACCAACATTCCTTGGTTCCCAGTTCTATGACATCACAGCCTCCTGTCCTCTCTGCCAGCAGCAAGTGAGTGAGACTCACAGGTAAGACCTAGAAACGCGAGGGGTGACCTTTCTGCACTAAAGGGCTGGCAGCGCCCGCATGCTTGTGGATGCCCCTCATTTGCTCCCAGCCACAGACCCACCCCTGGAGGCCCTCCCTCTGTTTCTCTCTCTGGTGCCACTTGCCCACCAGAGCTGGTTGACCCTAAACGACTCCTCCAGAATCTTGCTTGCTTCCCTTTAGTGACCTGGGTTTATCTGGTCAGTGTGTTCTGGTGTCCCCAAAGACCTGAAGCTCATGTTGTCCCAGGGACAAGCCAGGGGCCTCTATTTGACTCTTGCCCCCATCTAGAGGCAGGTCGGAGTACTGCATGAAAGCCTCCACTGTCCTCGTCCCCATCTAGAGGCAGGTCGGAGTACTGCATGAAAGCCTACACTGTCCTCGTCCCCATCTAGAGGCAGGTCGGGGTACTGCATGAAAGCCTACACTGTTCTGTCCCCTCAACACTGGTTTCATTTTACATTCCCAACCTTCACAGTGTGCAGAAAGCTGGTCACTTTCCATCACCCTTCGTCCTCACAGCCCTTTGTTGCAGACAGTACTTCCCATTCTACAGACAAAATGCTGAAGCTATGAGAAGCTACACATTCGGGTCGGGGATTAGCGCAGTTGGTAGAATGCTTGCTTGGCCTGCATGAAGCCCCGGGCTCCATCCCAAGTACTACATAATCTAGGAATGGTGGTGCCCACCTGCAATCCCAGCACTTGAGTGGCAGAAGCAAGAGGATCAGAAATTCAAGGTCATTTCTGGGTACAGAGAGAGTTCAAGGCCAGACTGGGCTACATAAGACCCTGCTTCAGAAAACAAATTATTTTCCAAGTAACGTTCTGGTAAGTGCATTGCTTGTCTCCCTGAAATTCTGAAGAGGAATAGGCAGATACAACTCCATCATCAAGATTGCCCAGTAAAGATATGGAGCCTGCAGCTAGAGTAACCTCCACTAAAAGTTCCCACTGCACAGGCAACAGCTGTGATTGCCAAGGACGATTTCCAGCTGAAAAGGACGAGGTGCCCAATGCAGTGTGCAGTAACCACTGTCTAAGAGAGAGGGAGTTGGAGTACTTGTATTATTTTCTTATATGTGCATAAACTATTGGGGAGGAGAATTCCTGTTCAATGTGTGGAACAGAAATGGCATTTGTTCCCAGTTAAGTATAGAGCTGTGTTTGCACTGCAGGGCAGAGCTTAAGGGCCTGTGCTAAGAGCCTAGGGAGGCAAGGGGTGCTTGGACATCTGGGACCGTCTGTGAGGTGACACCAGCAGATGGGCCAATGGCCGTTTCATTAATTGATGACTCCAAAAGTTGTCACCATGTTCACAGGGAAATGGGTCTTCACTAGGATTTGTGGGTGCTTTCTTCCCCTCTCTGTCTCACCTCCCCTACCTCCCTCAATCATAGCTGTAAGAAGACCCTCCAAGCGTATCCAATCTTCAGCACTGCCTCCAGCTGTCCTTGGAGACAGTTTCATCTTTCCATCGCAAAAATGGGGTTTCCAGGCTGAGACCCAGGCGCCATTGTTCCCTCTCGACTTTGTTTTTTAATCTCTTGCTGTGCCATGTGTTGGACCAGAGGTGCTTAAGGAGCATTTGCCTCTAAGCAAGCACATACTCAATCTCAGGAAACAAACCATGATTTAAATATCTTAAGAAGAATCAGAAAACCTGCAAACAGCAATAAAGAAGCTGAGGAAAGAGGTTGGAGAGTTCTAGGCCAGCCTGGACTAAAAAAGGAGATTCTCTACAGAAGAAAAGAAAAGGGGCTTTACAGAATCGCATCTGATTGTCTAGACATCTCAACACAACCATCTACTCCGCATCCAGGCTGCCTACTTCTTTAGCTGAGATCCAGGTCAACTTTGCCTGTGAAGATAAAACATGAAGCCTTGTCAATGGTATAGGGACCCTAGTTAGCCAAAATAAAGTCCAAAGAAATTCTATAATACAACCCATAACTGCCAGGCTTTTAGGCCAATACATCAGGGTTTAGGCTGCAAGGCTATGTCAGTTACAGTGAAGAAAAAAGCTACATGGTCAAAGGCTTGGCCCTTCAAACTGTAAGAAGACACAACTCACTAGACGAGACGTACTGGGGAGTCAGCCACTTATAATCGCCTAAGTATTTGTTGCACAGAACAAGTAGCCCGTGACAGGCTTGAAAAGACTGGTGCCCAACCTAAGAGCGTTTGTGCCTCGTCCACAAGTAAGCACTCTACTACCTGTCCATTGCACAAGACTATTAGCTTGCGGACAGGTGGGAGACTCTTCACTGCTGGACGGACGTGGAAAGCCACCACCTCCTCTGGCAGTGCACTGGCTGTTCCAGTAGACTTTTGCTACTAGTAAGTCCCTTTACCAACAGACTCCAGATTCTCATAGAGCATGTGTTTTAATTTCAGGAGCCATTCATTTTAAGGGCTCTTAGAAAACAAGCAGGTGTCTATGCTGATGCTTCACATTCTGATTTATTTTCCCTGCACTTCCTCTTAGTCAGTCTATTGCTGTGAAAAGACCATGACCACAACACCTTTTATCAAGGAAAGCATTTAGTTAGGGTTGACTTATGTTTCAGGAGTTTAGTCCATTACCTTCACTGTGGGGAGCATAGCAGCACACAGGCAGACACGGTGCTGCAGAGGTAGTTGAGAGTTCTACATCTGGATCCACAACCAGCAGGAAGAAAGTGATCCTGAGCCAGACTCGAACGCTCAAGACTTCAAAGCCCACCCCTAGTGATGTAATTCCTCTAACAAGGGCACAGCTACTCCAACAAGGCCACACCTACTTTAACAAGGCCACGCCTTCTAATAGTATCACTCCCTAGTGACCAAGCATTCAGATTTATAAGCCTCTGGAGGCCATTCCTATTCAAACCACCACATTCTATCTTAGTTCTTAGCCTTTTACATGTGTGTATGTATAGATAGATAGATAGATAGATAGATAGATAGATAGATAGATAGATAATAGATAGACAGATAGATAGATAGATGATTGATAGATAGATAGTTCTTAGCCTTTTACATGTGTGTATGTATAGATAGATAGATAGATAGATAGATAGATAGATAGATAGATAGATA
>NC_022016.1:7038267-7051515 GCF_000317375.1 Microtus ochrogaster
GATAGATAGATGATAGATAGATGATAGATAGATAGATAGATAGATAGATAGATAGATAGATAGATAGATAGATAGATATGAATATATTTGTAAAACATTTGGTTAACCCAGAATAGTCCTCAAAAGTGCTTCACACTGACTCATTTTCATTTCATTAGTGACTGAGTCTTCATCCTCAAGAGAGACTTTCAAAGAGGTTTCTCAAGTCTTTTTTGCTTTTAATTATACATAATTGGTTATTTAGAAATCTTAATCTTTTCCACCCTGTTTTTAAATAACTTTTCCCCATCATTGATGGTCAAGTATTCATTCAATATATCAGCACAGATATGAAATTCCAGGGCAGAAAGAGGCTGACCAAATCCTCAATTAGGTGTGGTCATTTTCTACTGCTCTGAAATTTGAGAAGAATCTAAATATGTGCACTCTGTCCACTCTTATCTGGCTTTTTAAATCCAACCTCACTGGGTTCATCATCTGGCATAAGACTTTTAGGGATTACTGTACTAAGGTTGACCAGACAGCCACGGAGAGCAGTAATAGAAGTTTGCGTGGGTGTGGAGGGAGAGCTGGGGGGGGGGAGACGGGCAGAGAAAGGAGGCTCCCCAGGCTTGAGCAGGAGTGTGAGCTTTCACTCTTTTCTTTCTTCTCCCTTTGTTTCCTTGCTAGAGAAGCCCTGTGTGGAGGAATTGCTACTTAGAGTTTTCTTCTCTCATGCTTAGTGTCCCTCTTGAAATTCCTTGTTTTTAATATTCAAAGCTATCAAAGACCAGAAACTGGTACGTGGCTTTGGTCCCAGCACTTGGAAGACAAAGGCAGGAGAGATCGAATCTCTATTAGTTTAAGGTCAAGCCTGGTCTACATAGTAAGCTCCAAGCCAGTCAGAGCTACATAGCGAGACCCTGTCTCAAAAGAAACAAAGTCAAGTTCATAATAATAGCCATGGTAATTCCGCATCACTTAGTAAAATTTTTGACATCTATTAAGTAAACTTGAGAATACATAGTAAGAATATGAGTATGAAGGAGCTGTGTTTTCAGGACAAGGTGACAAGTCTAATGCAGAGGGACTGTGACAAACAGGAAAGATCGCACCACAACCAGTTCGAGAATAATGTACCTCTTCAGAGTCTTAAATAACTTAACCATTAGTATCCAAAAGAGACCACATGATCTGTGACCTGGAAGCCAACCCAGGGCACAGGCTGAGTGAAGTGACTTTGTTTTGTGATTTAACAAGACAGAGTGTGTCCTTATGAAGGGCTCAGAAGGCCAGAGACAAAGTGTCAACAATCTCCTTTAAGCAAAAGGCCACCAGAGTAACAGAAGTTCAGTCAGGGGTTCTCCAGACTGGCTGGGCGGGGGTGAGGGGGTGTGGCTGGTCAGACCCGCTCCACCGTCCTTGGAAAGCACTTCTTCCACGGGTCATATGTGTAAGGCGACATGTGTTGTAGGAGTCCACTTGTGTGTCTCACCTGCCCAGACTCCCGAAATTACCACACAGAAACTATATTATTTGCAATACTGTTTGGCCAATTACTTAAGCATATTTCTGGCTAATTCTTATATCCTAAACTAACCCATCTCCATTAATCTGTGTATTGCACGTGGTGTGGCTTACCGGCAAAGTTTCGGCATGTTTGCCTCTGGTGGTGGCTCCATGGCTTCTCCTCGACTCTGCCTTTTTCTCCCAGCATTCAGTTTAGTTTTCCCCACATAGCTCGGTTCTGCCATGCTTTTCTATAGGCTCAAAGCGGTTTCTTTATCAACCAGTGGTATTCACAGCATGCAGAGGGGAATCCCTCATCAAACATGGAACAAAGCATTTGTATACATGAGGCACGTGTCTAGATAAGAAAATTGAAAGTAAAGCAATTAGGAGAATGAGGCAGGTTAAAGGCAAAAGTGTTTGCTGAATGTTGCATCTAAACACAAGATCTAACCATCTTATATCCATTTTTATTGCTATGAGTCCTGGAAAACAAATCTATAAAAGGGAGCTCAGATCTTGCCAAAAATAACTCAAGAGGCCACAAACCCAAAAAGATTACTAGAAATGGGGTAAAGTTCATCATGCAGTGTCCCCTATAGTCCAAAGATACCACACCATAAGACACATGTGATGGGAGAAGGGAAGAAGGTCCATGTTTGTTCAAGCATTTGCAAACTACCAGGCTGTATACTGAGGACAGATGAAATGAGATGAGGCATGAAGAACCCATCACCCCTGGTTTCATGTGAGTGCGATACTATCCATCTTTATTGTGTTCACACCTGATATCCAGCACTAAACAGTACCAGGCACATAGTAGGCTCTCAAAACTATATTCGAAGATGTTACTCCTTTGTCTTCTAGTTTGAATTGTTTCTGATGAAAAATAGGTTGTCATTCTATTTTTTCAATATGCAATTGAATCCTTAGATTATTATTATTTTGATTTTTAAAGTTTAAAGGTTTTTTTTTAATTTCTTCTTTGGCTATTGTACTTTTATGTGCTAAAGAGTAACTTTACATTTTTATGTTTGATGAACTCAGACTCAACATTCTTCATCCAACTTGGGGGAGGGAGTTTGTCATTCATGTTTCAAATGCTTCCACTGAGCCTCCTACCCCTGCCCCGAACACATTAGTTGTGCAGCTGCTCTCAGCTTGCTGCTGCTCTTTTCAATCTTATTTTTAGATTTATTTACTTGTTTATTGATGTTTATTGAGCTCTACATTTTTCTCTGCTCCCCTTCCTGTCCCTCTCCCCTCCCCACTTCAACCCTCCCCCAACGTCCCCATGCCCCCAATTTACTCAGAAGATCTTGTCTTTTTCTACCTCCCATGTAGATTAGACCTATGTGTCCTCTCTTAGTGTCCTCATTGTTGTCTAAGATGTCTGGGATTATGGTTTGTAGATTGGTTTTCTTTACTTTATGTTTAAAAACTACCTATGAGTGAATACATGTGATAATTGTTTTTCTGTGTCTGGGTTACCTCACTTAAAATAATCTTTTCTAACTCCCATCCTCCCATTTTCCTGAAAAATTCAAGATGTCATTATTTTTCTACTATGTAGTACTCCATTGTGTAAATGTAACACATTTTCCTTATCCATTCTTCAATTGAGGGGAATTTAGGTTGTTTCTAGGTTCTGGCTATGACAAACAAACATATGAACATATGAACATAGTTGAGCACATGCCCTTGTAGCACAATTGAGCATCCTTTGGATATATACCCAAAAGTGGTATTACTGGGTCTTGAGGAAGCTTGTTTCCTAATTTTCTGAGAAATCACCACACTGACATCCAAAAGGGCTGTACCAGCTTGCATTCCCACCAGCAATGCAGGAGTGTTTCCTTTACCCCAAACCTTTCCAGCATAAGTTGTCATCGGTGTTTTTGATTTTGGCCATTCTTTCAGGTGTAAGATGAAATCTCAGAGTTGTTCTTATTTGCATTTCTCTGATGACTAAGGATGTTGAGCATTTCCTTAAGTGTCTTTTAGAAATTTTAGATTCCTCTATGGAGAGTTCTCTGTTTAGGTCTGTACTCCATTTTTTATTGGATTATGTGTTCTTTTGGTGACCAATTTCTTGAGTTCTTTGTATTTTGTAGATCAGACTTCTGTCTGATGTGGGCTTAGTGAAGATCTTTTCCCATTCTGTAGGCTGTCGTTTTTGTCTTGTTGACCATGTCCTTTGCTTTAAAGAAGCTTTTCGGTTTCAGGAGGTCCCATTTATTAACTGTTTCTCTCTGTGTCTGTGCTGCTGGGGTTATATTTAGAAAGTGGTTCCTGTGCCAATACATTCAAGTGTACTTCTCATTTTCTCTTCTATAATGTTCAATGTGGCTAGCTTTATATTAAGGTCTGTGATCCATTTGGACTTGAGTTTTGTGTATGGTGATAGATACGGATCTATTTCATTCTTCTACGTGTTGATATCCAGTTATGCCAGCACCACTTGTTAAATATTCTTTTTTCCATTTTATGTTTTATTCCTTGTCAAAAATCAGCTGTTTAAAGATGTGTGGATTGATATCTGGGTCTTCTATTTGGTTCCATTGGTCCTCCTGTCTGTTCTTATGCCAATACCAGGATATTTTCAGTACTGTGGCTCTGTAGTAGAGTTTGAAGTCAGGGATTGTGATACCTCCAGAAGTTCTTTTGTTGTTCGGGATTGTTTTGGCTATCCTGGGATTTTGCTTTTCCATATGAAGTTGAGTATCATTCTTTCAGGGTCTTTGAAGAATTTTGTTGGAATTTTGATGAGTATTGCATTTGAATCTGTAGATTGCGTTTGGTGACATTGCCATTTTTACTATACTAATTCTGCCTACCCAAGAGCATGAGAGATCTTTCTACTTTCTGGTGTCTTCTATTTCTTTCTTCAAAGATTTAAAGTTCTTGTCATACAAGTCTTTCACTTGCTTGGTTAGAGTTACTCTAAGATATTTTATTTATTTGTGGTTATTGTAAAGGGTGTTGATTCTCTGATTTCTTCCCCATCCCCTTTGTCATCTATGTATAGGAGGGCTACTGACCTTTTTGAGTAAGCGATTTTTTTTTAAATTTTTGTCTTCCGTGTCTTAATTTTCTGTAAACCTATTTTATAACCTAGGTAATTGACAGAATCTCCTCTCTGTATGTCTTAGGAGCAATCTTTAATTCCCATTTAGGTAAAACTATCTTTATTTTTTAAACAGTCTTTTTAAGGTATCTATGTTTGAATCAGATAGCAAAATATCATCCATGTAATGGTAAATTATAGAATTAGGAAATCACGTATTATTTCCATGGTTGACTTACAAAATATTGACACAAGGTGGGGCTTTGAGCATTCCCTCTGGGAGGACAGTTCACTAGTACCTCCTAGTAGGCTGAGAATTATTATAAGTAGGCACTGTGAAGACAAAGTTTTTTCTATCTTTTTCTTGTAAAGATATAGTGAAGACAAAATCCTTTAAATCAATAACTATGAGAGGCCATCCCTTTAGTAACAGAGAGGGCAGAGGAATTTTAGATTGCAGAGGGCCCATAGGTTGAATAGCCTTGTTGATAGCTCTAAGATCTGTCACCATTCTCCATTTTTTAGATTTTTTTCTTAACAACAAATACAGGAGAATTTTAAAGGCTGGTAGATTTTTCTATATGTTGAGCATCTAATTGCTCTTGTACCAGCCGTTTTAAAGCCGGTAACTTTTCCTTAGCTAAAGGCCATTGCTTGACCCATATTGGCTTCTCAGTCAACCATTTTAAAGGAAGGGCTGTTGGTACATCTGAAAGGTTATCAATTGCTTTGTGTTCTTGTACAGCCCGAATGGCTGGTGTTTGTCTTCTGTAATATCTTTTATTTATTTTTTAGAAATATAAGCTTTAGGGGCAGCAGGAATGTTAATCTGAGAATTCTATTGATGCAATAGGTCACGACCCCATAAATTTACTGTAATATTGGCTATATATGGCCTTAGTGTTCCTATTTGCCCTTTTGACCCTATGCATTTAACCCATCTTGTGCTTTGTCTTACCCAAGATAGAGTTTTAATTTCCATGAACTGAACATCTACCTCCTGAAGAGGCCAATTTGGATGCCAAGATTCTGGAGTAATGATACTTACATCTGCACCTGTGCCCAATAAGCCTTTAATAAAAATGCCATTTATACACACTCTTAGCTTTGGTCTTTGTTCATTTATAGAAGTCTGTCAGAATATATGTTTCCTCTGTCCCACCAAATATTTTGACTCATGTTCCACATTTATCTCGTCATTCAGACAGTTATTGTTTTTGATAGCAGGCATGGGACCTTTTAATTTTTCTGATGAGACATGTTTTCCACAGTAACTGGGAATGACTGGACCACATTTGTCATGGGGGCCTGAGAGAGGCCCCCCATGGCATTTCCCGATGGTATCGGGTTGTCTTGTCTATCTCTTGTTGACCTACATTCATTGGTCCAATGTCTGCCTTTGTCACATCTCCTACATAAACCTGAAGGCTGAGTCCTCCTGCTTCTGTTATTCCCAGAAGAGGCATTATTTTTGGAAATCCATTGTCTACAACCCCTTTTTATATGTCCCATATTACCACAATTAAAACATTTGATATTTTGATGTCTTCTCTTATCATTGGAAATTGCTTTTCCTACCCACGCTTCAGTACCAGAGTCAAATGTCTTGACATTTATTGCATGCAAGACCAATTTATCCAAGGGTGTTGATCTGATCTTTAAAGGCCCCAGAATCGTTTTGCACTCTATGTTGGCATTCTCATAAGATAAATATGTAATTATTATACGTCTAGCTTCTGGATCAGTTATCCCTATTTGTACGGCCCTAGTTAGTCCTTGCAAAAAGTCACTAAAGGGTTCTCTCTGGCCCTGTTTAACCCTAGGATATGATTCCACTCTCTGTCCTGGTTTTTGAACCCTGTACCAAGCCTTTAAAGCTGCTGTGGCACATACAGACAGGGTGTGGTCATCATAAAGAGCTTGGTCCTGAGGATCTGATCTAGGGAAATCTCAGTTCCTTTTACCCTTTCCTGTTGCTCTACAATTCTTGCTTCCTCTTTAAAAAGGCATCTCCAGTCTAATTGTGGCCCACTTGCTAGGACAGCTGAGATTAACTGAGCCCAATCATGAGAGTGGCTTTGTTACTGAAAGCCCAGGTTTTAACCATCTCTCTAACAAAGGACGAATGTAGTCCATAAGTCACAATTGCTTGTTTAATTTCTTTTAAATCACTCATATGTACGGGCTCCCATGTATATTCATTGAAAACCTTAGGGTATTTGGAGCCAGCTACTTTTTTTTTATGTTATTACTGGAAAAGCGGGTATAACTCTGGGGAAGCTATCCCAGAGAGTTTTACGCACTGATGAAGTTAAATTTTGCCTTCCTACCTTTTGCTCCTGGTCATCAAAGTCGATAATTTTCTCAATCTTTTCAAATCTGTTTACCATTGCCTTCTGTAAAGTCTGGATCTCCCGTCTAGTATTCTGCTCTAATGCCCTCATTGAGGATTCTAATGTATGAAGTCTGTCCATTAGAGATAATATCTCATCCTTGGACATAATCTTTATGGCATGTATATTACCTTCTTGGAGAGACATTCTATCAGTCAATCTGTCATACTCCTTTGACAGAGTCTGATTAATACATTCAACAGTGTAAATCCTCTCAAATAATGTTTTAGCACCCACTGTCATGGACTGGATTTTATGTGTCAAATCAGCTATTTCCTTCTCCAGAGAGCTGAATCTCTCTCTAAATGAATTAATATTATGTGCCAAATCAGCTGTTTCCTTCTCCAGCGTGCTTTCTCTCCTTAAATGAATTACTATTAGACTGTACCTTTTCCAAAAATAGCTCAATTGACAGAGTTGTATTAAACAAAGACCCAGTATCCTCCTTGAGAACTGTAATCTCTTTCTTGAAGAGTTTGGCATCAGTCTGTGTTGTGTGTAAAAGTACCTCAGCTGACTGAAAATTGTTAGTTAAGATGGTCGTGTCCTTCCTTAGATATTTAACTTCTTTTTTAAGAAGCCTGGATTCAGTCTGTAAAGACTGCATCATTTTTTATTGTCAAGCCATATTTTTATGAAAAAAACTATAGAATACAAGAAAAAAGGTGAATCCTAGAAATATCCATTCTCTCTTTACTCTGTATATTTAGTGTTTTGATTATTATGTGGCAAGAGAACTTTTTTTTATCCAGTCTATTTGGTGTTCTGTAACCTTCTTGTATCTTCATAGGCATATCTTTCTTTAGGTAGGGAAAGTTTTCTTCTATGATTTTGTTAAATAAATTTTCTATGCCTTTGAGTTGAACTTCTTTCTCCTTCCTCTATATCTATTATTCTAAGATTTGGCCTTTTAATGATGTCCCATATTTCCTGGATATTTTGGGTTAAGCTTTTGTTAGATTTGATGTTTTCTTTAACTGGAGAGTCTATTTCCTCTATTGTATCTTTAGTGCTTGAGATTCTCTCTTCCATCTCTTATATTCTGCTGTTCATGCTTGCATTTGTGGTTCCTGATCTTTTTCTCATGATTTCTGTTTCTATAATTCCTTTGGCTTGTGTTTTCTTTTTTGTTTCTATTTTAGTTTTCAAGTCCTGAATAGTTTCTTTTATATGTTTGATTTCTTTTTCTTAACTTTCTTTAAGTGATTTGCTGATATCTTCCAATTTTTCCCTCAGTTTCTTTAAGGGACTTTCTCATTTCATCTTTAAGAATTTCAAACATTCTCTTTTTTTTTTTTTGGTTTTTCGAGACAGGGTTTCTCTGTGGCTTTGGAGCCTGTCCTGGAACTAGCTCTGTGGACCAGGCTGGTCTCGAACTCACAGAGATCCGCCTGCCTCTGCCTCCCGAGTGCTGGGATTAAAGGCGTGCGCCACCATCGCCCAGCCCAAACATTCTCTTGAAGTTATTTTTTAGTTCATTTTCTTCCGGTTCATCCATTTTTGGTTGTTCAGGTCTTGCTGTTTTAGGGCCTTTAGGTTTTACTAGTGTTTTGTTGCTCTTTGTGGTGTAGTGTGTGATCTTACCTTTTCTATTCATCCTTTCCTCTCATAGATATGGTTGGAGCTGTCTGAAATTCTGTTGAATAATCTTCTAGGTACCAGTGAATCCAAAGCTCAGATGGTTGTTCCTCGTGGTACAGTCAGTGTCACAGTTCTAGTTTCCCCATTGGTTACTCAGTGTTCCTGGAGATAGCTCAGTGCTCCTGTTCCTTGCTCTGCTCACTTGCAGTTTGCTGTCTCAGGCCTACTTTAGCCTAGGTTGCTGGCTTTGCCCTGTTTCTGTAAATCCTGGTCTGGATCCCATCCTGAAAAAGTCCATGGCTTGGAGTTGAACCTGTTCTAGTGGAGATTGCTGACTCTGGATCTGGTCACTGGCTCAATCCTGATCCACCAGTGTTTTGGGACTGGATTGGCTTCCAGGACTGGATTTGCTCCTGGCTGGTGCTCCCAGTGGAGCTTGTTTCCTCAGGCCTTCTCTGTCCTAGGCAGTTCATTCAGAGCCACCCCTGTGGAATCTGTTGCCCAAGGTGGAGTTCCTTGCCTCAGGGCAAATGTGGGTTGGAGTTGGACCTGGAAAGGTTTCTGACTCTGGCCTCCTGCCTCAGAGGTCCCAGACTCAGGTTTGGACCTGCAGAGGTTCCAGGTTCCTGCCTGTTCCCTTTAATGTCCCAGACCAATGCCTCTCCTCAATCTTTTAAACATTTTTTTCATTCTCTACTTCTATGTGTGCAAATTCTATTGTCTTTTCTGTTCCCTCAGATTCACTATATCATCTACTGTTAAGTTTTTTGTCAATCATTCTCTACATTTTTCTTTCAGATGCTGGGTGTGTGTGTGTGTGTGTGTGTGTGTGTGTGTGTGTATACACAGGTACACACAGATGTGTACATACAGATCAGAGGATAGCTTATAGGCTTTGGTTTTCTGGGGACTGAACTCAGACTGTCAGTCTTGGAAGCAAGTGCTTTTACCCACTGATTCATCTCTTGGGCTCCAATTGCTGTTTTTTATAACTAGAATCTCTACTATTCCAGGATTACCTTTTCTTTCTTCAACACTATATTTCTTCATCTACTATATCCATTTCTTTCTACCACCAGAGATACTGAGCAAAAGTGAGACATAATACATATTAACATGGGAATCTAGCCTTTGCATTAATCATTATTGGTTAAAGAAACAGGGAGACTAGTTAGGAGACTATTGAAATAACCCATGCAGGAGATGTTAGCAGCTAGGACCAATTCAGCAGTTAATAAAAGAAACATGTAAATTGGTTGTGATGACAGACACCTAATCAATACTATGGTAACAATTCCTTAAAAGGAATTTTTGACACAGAACATGAATGGAACATATCTAAAGGTTTAAAACGTTGACATATAAAAGGAGTTGGAACTAAAACAAAACTTTATACTCTTGTACCATTGACACATGAAAGGTTTTTGGAGGAATCACCCAGATTAACTTCCCCTTACCACTGAGGGACTTACCCAAAGCCATATGGCAAATGTTCACACCAGGAATTAAACCTACATGACTATACACTTCCTTACCATGTTCTTGTGGGGCCAGGGAGTTGGAATAACTTAGAGGCAATGAGTTATGAAGAGGAAATCAGAGGAATGAAATGGCCATGGGCTCAGCACTTCCTGTATACCTACCACCATGGAGTCAGCTTGCCTATAGTTAACACTTTGCTTCTCTAAAATGGGAACCACTATTCCTGTTTTCCATACAGTAAGAGTGAGGCTCTAGAAGGCTAAAGAAAAATCCAAGACGTGTCCCTAAAAACAGGGAAGACCACAGAGCTATCTGAAACCTGTTCCCCAGTGGCCTGCTCCTACAGGATTCTGCTCCCCAGTGGTCTGCTCCAGTAGGAGCTCCTGCAGGATTCTGCTCTCCAGTGGTCTGCTCCTGCAGGATTCTGCTGCAGCAGGTCCTGGCTGGAGTGCAGACACAGATGAAGGAGTAGCACTTTTCAGCTATGGTCTTGTTCATCTAGGAAACAGCCCTGCTTGGTGAACTGGGCACAAATTCAACACCAGTGATTCCACTGCAAACAAAGCTGGCAGAGTAAAGTCTTCAATTCCTCTCTATGGGTAAGGAAATTCTGTATAAAACAAGAAAAAACGTCCTTAAAAGAGGGCTTCTGGGTTGGGGGGATGGCTCGGGCAGTAAAGCACTTGCCATGGAAGCTTAAGGACCTGAGTCTGGACCCCAGAACCCTCATAAAAAGTGGAGCATGGCAATGTGTGTCTCTAGCCCCAATGCTGGGGATGCAAAGACAGAGAGATTCCTAGAGTAGCTAGCCATTCTGTCCAAGTGGCAAGTTCCAGGTCCAGAGAGACCCTATCTCAAAAAGCGGAGGTGGAGAATGGTTGACACAGATACCTGATGTTGCCCTCTGGCCTCCACATACACACATGAACACATGTGTACACACACGCGCGCACACACACACACACACACACACGCACACACACTCACACACACTAGCAGCAGCAGCTTAGAAAAAACCAACATGAACTTCCTGACCACAGGGAGTCACAGACAATTTCTAACAAATCCATGAATTCAGATCCAAGAATACATCGTCCCCATTTGCTTACCTCCTACAGCAACCTACCAAAACCTGGCCTCGAAGATATTCTGTTTATGCTGCCGGGACTGTGAGGAAGCCGTCATCGAGAGCTCCAAGCCTCCCAGTCAAACCCAAGAGAATCGGCCACCATCCTACAGTAGGTATCCAACAAGAACACCCTGCCTGACCTCCCTAAGCCTCGGCTTGTCTACCGTCTTCCTCCTGAAATGACCCCAAATTTCCTTCGTTATTACTATACTTTTATCTTTTGAGATTATAATTACATCATTTTCACTTTCCCCTTTGTCACCCCAAACCCTCATGGCTCTCTCTCATATTCATTAACTGTTACGTGCATATGAGTATATACATACTATTCCTAAATACGTAAGTACAACCTGCTCAGTCTGTATGATGTTACCCGTATGCTTTAAGGGCTGACTATTTGGTATTGAATACCAGTTGTGTGTGCTCTTTCCTGAGGAAGACTTTCTCCATCTCTCGGCATCCCTTAGTTGCCTGCTTTATGTAGGACAAGTCTGTGAACTCTCCCCACTCACTTGCACGTATCATTTTCTTCCTTGTTCAGCTCATGTTTGGGCAGACGTATTGGAGAGATTATACGGGTGTAGCTTCTGGCTGACTTTATTAGGAGACATGATCACATAATCAACTCCCTGGCCCTCTGACTCTATAGTCTTTTCTCCCTCTCTTCCACAATGTTCCCTGAGTCTTAGGTTAGGGAGTGGTTTTGTAAATATATCCTTCATCTTTTGATTGAAAAAACTCCAAGCTAAACTGAGATGGAGGATACATGGCTATGCACAAATAGTCAGTGAGCTCAAGCTTGCTAAAGTGCGAACTGAGGTCTTGCAGCACGGACATCACCAGGGAGCTTCTTGGAACACATTTTTAGGGCTGAGGATGTTAACTCAGTTAACTTAGCATTCCTTAAGGCTTAGGTCCAATCCTAGCCCAACACATAAAACAAAAAGAGTGTGGTGGTACACATCTGGTCCCCCCAGAACTTGGGAAGGTAGATTCGAGGAGACGAGAGTTTTGAGGCCACCCTCTACTACTTAGTGAGCTGGAGGTTGGCTCAGGAGATATGAGATTCTCGAAATTTAAAAAGTGCATCTCCAGACCCCGTTAAACCCTACTGAGTTAGAACTGTGTTTTAGTATGGTCTCCAGGTAAATCTGGATGTACTTTGCAATTTAAGGAACAAGGCTAAAGACTCTAAGGCAATAGTTAAGGCCTTCGAAGCTAACACGCCCCTTTGAGTTTCAGTTCTGCCACAGAGGTTGAGCAAGTCACTGTTAGAGTCAGCTAGCCTGTTGTGTAAAATAGGAATATTAATAATACACTTGGGGAATCACGGGTATGTGGAATAAAACAAGGTCCATAGGTGCCTAGCACAAAACAGGTGGAGAAGCAACGAAGACGGGTAAGTTCAGAAAGACTCCGGCAAGGCCACTGTTAAGAAGCCTTGGAACTCCAATGGCCAAAGTTCAGGCCACATCACCATGCCTTCTTGTCTTCCCCCTCAGCAATCTGAGACCCCTTGGGACACTGAAGGCATCCCAGCGTCTAGTTTGTATCACAGCCTTCTTGATGGGCTAGGACAGAAAAGATAGGAGTCAAAACCAGCAATTTCAGAGAGAGAAAGAGAAAGAAAGAGAAAGAGTATTATTATCAAGATCAGGCAAAGCTAAGACTCATGGGGACACAGCAGGACAGAGTGCTGGTGGAAATCTGCCACCGTCCCACTGACAGATGAAATTGGACAAAGAGCAGGAAAAAATCCTGGAACCGAAACCTGTAAACCAGGCTGGCCTCGAACTCACAGAGTTCTGCCTGCTTCTGCCTCTATCTCCCGAGTGCTGGGATTAAAAGCGCACACCACCACTGCCTGGCTGAAGAGCAAAATATTAAAAATACAGATTCCCTTTCCCCTGATGATGCCTGTGAAGTGCGATCTACCATTCACCAGTACAGCCACACCTCTGTGTTCAGCGCTAGGTGGATCCCCACCTGCATTTCCCCGTCTACACTGCAGCCCTAGTGGATCCCCACCTGCATTTCCCTGTCTACACTGCAGCTCTAGTGGATCCCCACCTGCATTTCCCTGTCTACACTGCAGCTCTAGTGGATCC
>NC_022016.1:7051755-7053482 GCF_000317375.1 Microtus ochrogaster
CTACACTGCAGCTCTAGGTGGATCCCCACCTGCATTTCTCTGTCTACACTGCAGCTCTAAGTGGACCCTACTATCCAAAGCAAAGCATGTTATTTTGTTGTAGGTATGAGCAGAGGTGATTTGTTGAGTTACACATCCAGTGTCTAAACTGTTACCCCTGCTCCAGAGACCTTCGCCTGTCTCTGAAGTTTTTTGTCATTATTCTAGACGTACATAAAGGCTTAAATACAATCCATGCCTGTCTCTGCAGTAGTAAAATTAGAAAAAAAAAGTCTAAACACAAAATAGTCCATTGGATAAATAAATCTTGAATTATCCATAAAAGAAAATACCATCCATTTACTACTTTTTAATGTAGTGACATGGGAAAAAAGTTTATATGAAGAAAATTAATCACATACATGGAACACGCAATCTGATGAACTATGTTAAAATATGCTTAGGTAAAAATAATATCTGGGAGGAGAAGAGTTGGATCATTTTTCCTTTGTAATGGATATGCATTGCATTTAAAAATAGAAAAACATTGATCCTTTAAAATATGTATTTCTAAATTCAGCACCTGCTTAAAGGAGGAAGTTTCAAACTCTCCCCATCCCATAGTATCCCTCATTCCCCTGTGTGCTGCTTCTATGGGCTTAGTGCCCTCACTTCTGTGATTGGCCAAGCCTTCCCACGTGACACTCATGGAATTCTCATTGTCAGGTTCGCAGACTCAGAAGAATGAGTTAAATACACCAAATCGCAAGTACACTAATACCCAGTTCCCCACTGGTCAAGAGAAGAGATTCTCTTCCAGCAGCAGCGAGTTTGAAGGTGAGTCCCAGACACTGGCCTCTGGGAAGGGGGCTCCGTCCTGATGGCCAGACCCTACGGGTATGTGAGTTAGCTGTCCACACTGCAGAGGGCGCTGTGCATCCTACAGCACCTGGCCTAGCTCATTATTTTCCATGCTAGACGCTGTATTTGAAGGAGCGGCTCTGGGAGGAAAGGAAGCTCCACACACACACTCTCTCTCTTCTGGGCACCACAGTGTGGTCTGGAATGTGCATTTTCTGTGACACTGCTTAATCTTTACACACTGAGCACCAGACTGGTAGGTCTGCCTTGGGTTTGTTTTCTGATATTTCCCCAAACCCAGCCAGGTACCGGTCAAATGAGTAATATCTGAAAACGCTAATGAGCTGAGCACAGCTCAGGTGGATATGTCTTTGGGTCAAAGAAGAACTAATGCCCCACCTAGTTCAGTAGCACAAACCATGAAGAACAAGGGCAGTCGTGTTGAAGGAAATTTATCCTGTGCCCAGATGGCCTCCCAAAGCTCGCTATCCCCCAGGGACCACAGAGAGATAAGGATCACTTACATCTCCCCCACTGTGGAACCCACCTGTCACTCAAGCCCTTGTTACAAACAAGAGCCCATTGAAGGGTAAATTTTTCTACAATAGCCTACCTGTTCTATTTGAATCAAGAGTGAGGAGCTGAGGGTCTCACTGGCTCACCAGTCCCTCCATTTCTGATATTCCATGCCTGAGTAGGCTGAGATCCACACTGGGAAAGGGACTTTTTACCAGGAAACACCATCCATGTCCAAGATCCCTGTTTCCTACAACTTGTGCTTTGCAAGACTTTCTGTTGTGACTCCACCATGCAAAACAATACCATGCCCGACTAACTAAGCTGGGGTGTGCCTGGGCTCCCAGAGAGCTCATGGAATCTGGGAACCC
>NC_022016.1:7053962-7064458 GCF_000317375.1 Microtus ochrogaster
CAGCAGTCCGTCCCAGAGGGATACAGCCAACCCATCCCAGTGGGATACAGTCCCAGCAGCCTGCCCTAGAGGGATACAGTCACAGCAGTCCGCCCCAGAGGGATGCAGACCCAGCAACCCATCTGGGTCAGTTCAAGGCTCTTCACCCACCAGCATGCTTTCCTTCTTTCAGAGCTGACTGCATACAACATACAAACAGGATACCCTAAAAAAAATCTAAACCGCTACTGCCAGGAACACTGGGCCTTCCGGCCGTGCCTCATCGGGAGACCCTGAGGGTTCTAGTGGCGGTATCACACGGGCTCTGCGCTGTGCAGCTGCTGGAGGGTTTGCATGAGGATGAAGAAGGCAGTGGACAGGATTCATGAAGACTGATTCAGAAACTCCACCACAGGAGGGAAGAGGTCTGAGCCATCCCTGTGCCAACAAGAGTCACGGCAGCTCCTGACACAGCCAGGGAAGGGAGGGGCTGCCTGCATTAAAGTCCTTGATTGCATCAGAGGACGTGTCCCTCCTCTTTGTCCCTCCCCCACACCTTATAAATATCTTATCTCTTCTTATATTGTCACTTCTAAATAGCCTATAAAAAACTTGACTTTGTGAATAGCTTTTGAAAATATTTCAAATATATAGAAAAGTTGTCTTAATAGAAAAAGTAGATAAAAAAGAAAAACTCTTTCAGATTCATCAGTGTCTTACACATCTCTCCATTTATTTTATAATTTTTATCTTATTTTTTTTCCTGAATGATCTGAGAGTGAGAATCCTGCCCCAATCCTAAACCTTCATGAGCAATTCTTATAGAAAGGGTATCTTCCTTTAACTCCAGCAGGGCCCAGAACAAAGGCTGCTCACACACTAAGAGCACCCTATTCAAATGCCATCAATTACCCAAAATGTCTCAGAGCTCTCTCACCCAAGACCATGGATTCACACAGTCATCATGAATTTCACCTATTTCAAGTGCTCCGTTTAGATTTTTCTGATATTTTCACTAGATCAGAGCCAAGGTTCCCATTTGGGGAGGGAATGGCCCAAGAGGAGTATTGTCCTCCCTAGTGGGTGGTATCAGGAGGTGCAGGGCACACAGGGCACCACGTGAGTGAAAATACAGATTGCTTGCTGAAGGGATTTAGTGTGGAGCTCACTAACAGGCCACTTGCCCAGCATGCAGAAGGCCTGAACTTGATCCTAATACTACAGAAATAAAAACAAAGTCACTTGTTAGATTCAGTTCTTGCTAAACAAATTTTTCCACTTTATTGGTTTGTAATTTTTTTCCAAAAGATTTATTAGCTTGGTTTTGTTACTTTGTTCTCTTGTGTGATTTCTGGGTTCAGTCACGGGCAATCTTTATTACTTGGTTGTATCTATCTTGATTTTCATTACATCCCATTCTTTGTTTATTGAGAGGGGGCAGGACAGGTTGTGCAAGTGGCAATCAGAGTATAGCTTGCAAGAATTGGTTATATCGCCGGGTGGTGGTGGCTCACGCCTTTAATCCCAGCACTCGGGAGGCAGAGACAGGCGGATCTCTGTGAGTTCGAGACCAGCCTGGTCTACAGAGCTAGTCCAGGACAGGCTCCAAAGCCACAGAGAAACCCTGTCTCGAAAAAAAAAAAAAAAAAAAAAAAACAAAAAAAAAAACAACAAAAAAAAAGAATTGGTTATATCTTTTCATGATGTGAGTTCCAGGCCTGGCAGCATTTTTAGCTACTGAGCCATCTCAATAATCATGTGCTTTTCTTGACTCTTGAACTAGGAATTTATTTCATTCTTTTCATTTCCTGATACAAGCATTTAAAGTGTATGGTGGGCAAAACGACCTCCAACCAAGGCCACCTTTCCTCCATTTCTTGGAACCTGGGGGCATTTTACACTGTAGATTAAACAGACAGGGTGCTAAAGTGTGACCCTCAGATGAAGTTAAACCCAGGTGTGCGACAGGCCTAGTCCTGTCAGTGTAGACAGTCTTCCCCCAGTCCCGAGCTTGTTCCTGACAGCACAGAGGCCACGACAGAATTGAAGTGGTGGTGGCAGGCAACACAGACTTTCCCTCCAGGGTGGAAGAAGACCTTAGCTAGAACACGAGACGGGGCAGTGCCTGACCCGCTGAAATGCTCACCGCTGACGCTGCGCCCCACTCTCCTCGTCTCTGGCGTGACCACAAAATACTGAGTGCGTGGAACACGGCAATGCTGAACCTGAACTCCATCCCCTTCCCTAACGCTGCACCCCAGTCTCCTAATCTCTGGCGTGACTACGCAATAGTGAGAGCGTGGAGCATGGCAATACTGGACCTGAACTCCATCCCCTTCCCTGCCATATCTTCTTGAGTGCCCTGTGCTCTGACTGGCTCAGCTGGGACGATATGTCTTTGAGTTATGGAAAGAAAGATATCTGACCTAGGACAATGGCGGAAGCCATGAAGATGAAAGGTGTCCAAGTGGCCTCACACAGGACACTGAGGAGGTGGGACAGTAGCCGGGACCTACACTTGCGTCTATGCAGGTAGACTGTGTAGACAGGTCCAGCTGTCTCAGAAGAACACATCCTAGCTGGCCCAGTAATCCAAGGACAAGAGACATCTCTTCTAACAACCTAACACATAGTGGGCAGTGGGACAAACCCCTGCATAGGTCAGCAGCAGCCCCCTCCTCCCAGACCTGTGGTCCTGTCCAGAACCCGTTACCCCCATTCCCCGGTTCTCAGTTCTGTGACATCACAGCCTCCTATCCACTTAGCCAGCCTAAAGAGTAGGAGAGGGCAATCTCTATGCACCAAAGGATGACAGTGTCCCCCACTGAACACCAACAGCAGATACTACACTCCAGGTTGCCTCCATCAACTGCTTCTCCTTCTGGCTCCTGGCTTTTCTCCTGTACTGGATGGCCCCAAAGGGTTCCCCCAAATCTAGAAACCTGCTGGTTTAACGTCAGTGACCTTGTCTCATCTGGCCAAGGTGGTGTGGGGTCTCTAGAGACCTCAGACTTAGAGTCTATTGAAGATAAAACAGAAGTTCTCCTCTTCGGCTCCTACATTCATCTAAGGGGGGCACAGGTGGTGCAAAAAAAAGCCTCTAAGTCCCCTATGTCACTGTATTTTGCTGTATAAGCACTTATGTATGCAAGATGCCATGCTAAGCCTTTAGACCTTCACAACCTCGGACAGGTCTTATCACCCCGTTGTACAGAGATGCGCAACTTCAAGAAGGAAAAATTGCTCTGGATTACACAGAGAGGTGTTACAGAAATTAGGACACACCCCCACATCCACTTCAGTAAAAAGTGTGCATGCTTAACCAAGGTGTCACTCTGTCCATATGCAGGTAAAGTCTTGCTATTTAAGTCCCCGACCATCAGCTCTCAGAGTACCGGATGCTCCTGACCATGCCATCCTGGGACAGCCTTAAGGGGGCGGTAGACAGCAGCAGCGCTGGCTTCCCACAACACCACACTAATGGTACTCAGGCAGATCAGCTCTGTGGTAGAGGATCTGCCTACCATATGCAAGGTACAGGCTCTGTCCCCAGTAATGGAAAATAAAACAGAATCACTGAAGTCCAAGCTGTTCCTTTGCCTGTGACTCCTTGAACAAGTCACATTTCTGAGGCTCCGCTCTCTAAGAGGTAAGAGTTCTCTAGAGGCTGCTATGTTCACTATCTGTCTTTCAGTTTTTATTAATCATGCTACAAATGGTTGCCAAGAGCCAGCGGCTGGCTGTTTTGCTTTTCTGACCTCCAATATCTGTCAATCATGCTTCACAGTTCCCTATGACAAAGTGGGTCACCATCCTGCATCATAAACACAGAGGAGACGAAAGAAAAAGGGTCCTCAAATGCCAAAGCACCTGCCCTAGCTAATCAATGAACATGAGCATGCCTCTCTCTGAGGCTGGCTCTCTTCCCGTTAACTTGAATAGCGAAGTCCCAAATGAAGCTGTTTTAAAACTAGAGAGTAAAAACCCAATTGGCAGAAAGGAACCTGTGGAGGGTTGAGTGTCACTCATCAGAGAAGCTCCAGGCATTAATTCTACAACACAGAGTGGGCGCCCACTCTGCCCTGAGTTAGGGTGTGGCCAGAGGTGCTACTGGTGATCCATCCTGTCTCTGAGAGCAAAAATGTTGCTCCTATTCAGGATCCTCACACAGGACTTGACACCAGTAAATCCTCCAGAAATACTTGTCCCCAGGTACCCAAAGAGGATTAGTCCCAAAGCACATGGGCTTCCAAGGCCCATAAATAGGTCATAGTATTTGCAACTAACTTACACACACACACACACACACACACACAGGCGCGCGCATGCACGTGCACGCAATGCAAACATGTACACACATATGCACACACACATATGCATACACATGTACACACACACACCACTACCTTTTAAACCATCTCAGGCTACTTATAATGCCTAGTGCTACAGAAATGCTTGTTATGTCCTATGGCTTAGGCAATGATAGGAATCTGTATGTGCTCGCAGAGATGTACATTTGCTCAGAACTTTCTCATCCATGGCCGACTGAAACTATGGTTCAGAGTCCACAAAGTGTTACATACATATATGTTGACAGATTTTTTAGAAGCATCTGTTTTAACTGGGCATGTGTCATACATCTGTAACCACAGCAGTGGGGGGGGGGGACAGAGCAGCAGGATAAACATTTGAAACCAGCTTAGACTGCATAGCCAGAACCCCTCTCTAATTGGCCAATCACAGAAAACACAGATTTCTTTCATGGGCAAATAACCATTCAGCAAATATTGCTGGCACTTGCTAGAGATTAGGCAGACACTGTTCGGTGGCAGGTAAAGTCCACAATCCAGGGGGGCTAAAAGCAGAGGGACCACAAAGGAGAACCTGATTCACCCCAGTACAATGATAGCTTCCTGAGGAATGTGGGGCAGAGGGAGGGGAGGACCAGGAGGTGAATCCTGGAAGAGCAGGTTAGAGCCCCCCTGTACAGGGAGTTCCTGTGAAGCATATCAGAGGGAGGAGAGGACCAGGAGGTGAATCTTGGAAAGAGCAGGTTAGACACCCTGCATAAGGAGTTCCTGTGGGCATAGCAAAGGAGAGTGAGCCAAGAGCAAGCACAGGACAGGTGATGTCTTAAGGGCCAGAGCCTGAAGCAAATGCAGCTGGACAGGAGGCCCTTGTGATCTCACAAAACAGTGGCGGAATTTGATGTGTAGCAGATCTTCTAGCTGCAAATGAGCCCAAGTGATGGGGGAGGGGCGTCTGTGATGGTGAACCAGAGGCAGATAGGGTAACAGGGAGGGCAGTAGGCATGGGGAGGCAGAGGGAAACAGTGTGCAAACTGGAATCAAAAGGCTTTGAAGAATAATTAACTGTGAGGAGGATGGAGCCAGGGAGGTCTCCATTGCAGTCTCTAGATATGAAATAGATAGGGCTTGTTCCCAAAGAGGGACCAGTGGGAGAAGAGAAGTAGATATGAAATAGATAGGGCTTGTTCCCAAAGAGGGACCAGTGGGAGAAGAGAAGTAGATATGAAATAGATAGGCCTTGTTCCCAAAGAGGGACCAGTGGGAGAAGAGAAGTAGATATGAAATAGATAGGGCTTGTTCCCAAAGAGGGACCAGTGGGAGAAGAGAAGTAGATGGGTTACCATGGAGCCCACCAATGTACCCCCATGACTCATCCAAACACCATCAATCAGCTTGGCAGATGCCTTAAAAGTGTTCTGTTAGTGGTGGCATTCTTAAGACTATACTTTCAGGGATCATGTCTATAGCTTGTTACTAGTGTGGCATTCTTGAATTAAGAATGATTCCTGCCACTTCCTGGTGACATCATCTCTTATGCACAGGGCCAGAGCAGGATAAATCCAGGTTAGTTCATCCATTCCCCAATGTCCACGAACCATCTCTACACTCAGATCACCACAGGAGGCAGAGACCCCTTCCCAGAGCGTCTGAGCACATACAAATGACTGAACCCTAGCAGAGGTCGAACATGGTGAGGCCTTGGGGGTGGGGGAAGCAGGAGCAGCAGGAGGAAGGCAGTGGGCCAGACAAGGCTGGACCAGGCAGCCTGAGAGCACAGGCTTGGAGTGCAAAGAAGGGGGGAGCACTGCCCTGAAGACATCTGGGAAAGCACTGCTGGCGGCAGATGTGCTTGGCTCCTGGAACTGAGAAAAGGGAGAAGAGGAGACAGCACTCAGGTGGACAGAGGCAAGCTGAAGGGCTTCCGCACTTCTCCCGAAGAGGGCCAGGGCCGGCTCTTACCCTGCATGGTAAGGGAGACTGTTAGGCTTGGCTTTTCTATTGCTATGACAAACAACCATAACCAAAGGCAACGGGGGGGGGGGGGGAGTTTTAGTTTGCAGATTTATAGTTGATCCTCATGGGAAGCCAAAGCGGGGATTCTTCAGGGAAAAATGAAGCAGACGGCGGGGAGAAATGCTGTTTACCGGGTTGCTTCCTCCTGCCTGTGTAGGGCCAGCTTTCTTACAAAACACAGGAAGGACCATGGTCCGTGTAACACCACACACACTGGGCCGGGCCCTCCTCCATCAAACAGCAATCAAGAAAATGCCCTCAACAGACATGCCCACAGGCCAATCTGATGGAGGCAATTTCTTAATCAGGGTCTGTCTTCCCAAGTATGACAAGTTGACTGTCATCATGGTGGCTGTGGGCAGAAGAGATATGATTGACTCACTCAAGGAAGACCACATGGAAGGAGCAAGCGAGCATGTGCAGCCAAGGCAATAATGTGGGAAGGAAACTGGAGAGGCAGATACGAAGCTGGAGCCCAACAATGACACCATAGAGTAGACTTGGGTGCTGTGATTGACAATCAACAACTGTGATGTAAATTTCCAGAGTGGGGCTGTGAGATCACGGACCTGAGCCTTTAAGATTCTGGCCACTCTGAGAGGCCACATCCCACAGCTCGAAATCAGGTCTATCCACCCCCACCCCCACCACTGTCTCTCTGGAAACAGAGTCAATAAGTCATGCTGTGTTGAACATCACCTAATTTTCTAATCTTGCCCAGTACCTGGCATCTCCAGTGCTTTGTCACATAGACTGTGTTGACCTAAATCACACCAGTGCAGACCCTCCTGATACCCCCTAAAAGGATATAAAAGCCACCTATTTCTCTTAGTTCAGGGCTTTTTCTCTGAAGGTTTCTCCTCTGGGCCCCCCTGACTTATGTTGTCTAAGACAGTTATCAGTCTCTTACTTTAAGCCATCCCTCTCAATGAAGCTCCTTTCCAGGTCTGAAAGGGAAGCCTCTCTCTCCCTGTGAGTCCTTATTGTGCAGTATATGATGTAATATGCTGTCCCCTTTCTAATGCTCTCCCACCTCAAGGCTCAACCATGCTCTCACAGTCTCGACCATCTCTCCTAGTAAAGCCCAGCAAAGTTCCTTTCCCTGAAAGTTCCCTTCCCATACCAACCAACCCATCTGTCATCCTTTTTCTCTACCAAGGTCTTTGTGATAGAAAAGAGGGATCTAGAGCAGGACATGGAAGAGAGAAAGGGGACTGGATTGTGGTAGACTCAATGCCTTGGATCGTCAGACCCAGTGAATCATCTGTCTTGCCGATGTGGCCAGACAGGCACGAGCTAGCCCACAGTCACACAGCAATTAGCAGTGAGGGGGGGACTTGAATGAACTTCATGATCCTGCTCCCCCAGACCTAGGCCCAACTGAAATAAACTGGAGCCAATGAGGCCCATGGGAAAAGAGGACAGTGAGCAGAGGGACCTCTCGTGAGCACCCACGCCACCATCACTGCAGCAGGCAACAGGTAGACACACGCTCCTCTGGGATAAACTGTTCTTCCTGCTTTCCCGATGAGAAGCAGAACCTCAGGTCCTGCAGGCCCACTCAGCATCCTTGCAAGCAGAAGATAACTCACCTAAAGTCTGTGCATGGGCTGCATGTGCTGAAGATATGTCGGCGAGGCTGGCAAAGAACGGATGGGCATAGGTGAGCTCTATGAGTCTTGGGCTCATTTGAGAAAGAACTCAGCCAGTGAGCCATAAGGAAGGACCCCATCACCACCTGCTGGCTGAAGGAGGAGCTCCAGAGTACAGGCTTGTAACCCTTCTACTGACAGATCAACTCTGGCCTTCAAAGTGGTGGAGCTGGATAGGTAAGTGACTTGACAGTGGGAAGGGAGTGGACCAGTGTGACCCACCACTTAGCCAACAATGGGCTTCTGGGTCTGGGGCTACACATCCAGCTGCCCAATACCTTTTCCTCTTTCCAACGTATGGCTTCCAAGATCTTCTGTTGCTGTTGCAAGGCCAGTGAGTCGACTCTCAACACTGCTGGCTGCCACTCTCCAAGAAATTCCCAACAGGAACACCCTCGGATCTTCAGTAAGTCCATACTTGGAACAATGGGCACAAGCTTGAGTTACTTCTTGGTAATTCAGTCTCCCCAGCCACTTCTTGCCAGAACACTTTCTATAAGACTTTGTGGGTACAGAAAACTTATAATCCAACTGTCTACAGACTCTACAGGAACTGAAGCTGAGGCCATGGAGGCATGCTGTCCACTGGCTTGCTCAGTCTGCTTTCTTATACAACCTGAACCACCTGTCCAGTGATGGCACTGCCTACAGTTGGTTGAGTCTTCCCATATCAATCATTAACCATGAAAATGTCCTATAGATCTGCTGACAGGCCAATCTGATGGAGGCATTTTCTCTATTAAGGTACCTTCTTTCCAAATAACTGTAGCTTGTGTCAAGTGGACAGAAACAAACCAACAAGATCACCTTGAACTTCTGATTGCCCTGCCCCCATCTCCATGGTGAGATTACAGACTGGCACCTTCAAACCTATTTAATGTAGAGTTGGCGATTGAACCCAGGTCTTTCTCTATGCTAGGCAAGCACTCTACCAACTCAGCTATGTCTCCAGGCCTGTTTTCAGAACCATGAACAATCATAGGAATCCTAGGTAGAGTATGATTAGACTTTTTATTCATAATAAAAAAAAAAACTTTGTCCAAGCTGCCTTCTCCTCTGTTCTTTCAGATATGAACACAAGTGCTCATCAAAGGAGTTTTCAAAGGAAACAGTTATTCAACTTCTCCGATAACTGGCCAGTATCTAAGGTATGTAACCTTGCAAGACCCTGAAGGTTCTAGAAGGAGCATCCTGTAGGCTCTGAGCTGTGCAGCTGCTGGAGGGTCTCCAGAGAATGAAGAAGGCAGTGGCCAGGAGTCATGAAGACTGATTCAAAAACTCTACCACGGGAGTAGAAGAGGTCTGAGCCATCCCTGTGCCATCAGCATGAGACACTCCAGCTCCTGACACAGCCAGGGAGAGGGGCTGCTTGCAAGTAAAGTCCTTAGTCGCATCAGATGACGTGTCCCTCCTCTGCTCACTTCTCAGACTCCTTCTGATTCCCATAAATGTAGAATAAGATGTGCCAGCCATCTCTTGTAGGAGAGGTAGTTTTACTATTCTACAACATTTAAGCTTCTCTCAACCAACCCTCAAGTACCTAGGAAAGCCATGTAGTGGGGAGGCTTGTGTAGATGGGCGCTACTGTAAACATTTAGAGCCAGGAAACACGATTCTGCTCACAAAGACAGTGAATAGTGATGCTGATCATGGGGTACCCTGCCATCAGCAACACCAGGGCCGCACAGTGCCGGATGCAGGAGCCCCCAGGGGCTCCCATCTCAGGCAGCAACCCCAGGGCTGCACAGTGCCGGATGCAGGAGCCTCCAAGGGCTCCCATCTCAGGCAGCAACCCCAGGGCTGCACAGTACCGGATGCAGGAGCCCCCCAGGGGCACCCTGCCATCAGCAGGGCTCCCATCTCAGGCAGTAACCCCAGGGCTGCACAGTGCCCAGATGCAGGAATCCCCCCCCCCAGGGGCTCCCATCTCAGGCAGAAGCCTGCCACTCTGGTAGCGCAGGATAACTTTGGAAGCAAAAGAAGAAAGGGCATTTTGCACCTGACTTTGGGGTTCAGGGAAGGCTTCCTGGAGGAGTCAGTACTTGAAGGCTCTGAAGGTTGAAAGGGAACTGACCAAGAAGAAGAAGCAAAATTAGAAAATCTGGGAAACAGATCTGGGGAGGTGCAAGGGTCACAAGCTTCAAACTCTGTACTACCTCAAGAAAAATTCTGCACTGGGGTGTGATATAGGGAGAAATGGGCAACAAAAACTTGGTATTCCAGGGTGCCCTGAAGGTAATGAGGGGATACAGAAGCAGGATGACACAGCCAGATTTGTAGGTTTTGAAATACCGTGTCTTTGAGCCAGGCAGTGGTAGTGCACGCCTTGAATCACAGCACTTGGAAGGCAGAGACAGGTGGATCTCTGTGGGTTTGAGGACAGCCTGGTCTACAAGATCTAGTTCCAGGACAGGCACCAAAGTTACAGAGAAGAGAAAGAAAGAGAGAGAGAGAGGGAGGGAGGGAGGGAGGGAGGGAGGAAGGAAGGAAGGAAGGAAGGAAGGAAGGAAGGAAGGAAGGAAGGAAGGAAGGAAGAAGTTTG
>NC_022016.1:7064558-7076081 GCF_000317375.1 Microtus ochrogaster
GAAGGAAGGAAGGAAGGAAGGAAGGAAGAAGTTTGGGTCTCTGCCCCTGGAGTTGGCTGTGGCAGTATCTAACAGTACACACCAGGAAGGGATGGTACATAAACAACAGGAATATGTGAACTGCTCCTGCCCTGGAGGCTGGAGTGAGGCTGAGGCACCAACAGGCACAGCATCTGGCAAGGAAGCACATGCTTCTGTGTCCTCACAGAAGGGATAGAGAGTCTCTGCTGAGCTTTTATAAGGGCACTCACTAGTCCTAATGCCATCCCAAGGGGTCCCCAAGTCCTATGTCATTACCTCCAGAGTCAGGACTTCAACATGAAGCCTGGGGGACAGTCACAAGGTGAGTAGGAAGTCAACACCCTGTACTCGCACACCCTGTGTGTCCCGCCTAGAGAGAAAGAAACCCTACACTCTGTCACCGACTGTGTTCACATCTACGCTTAAAATCACATCTCTTTCTCAATGCCATGACAAACCACCTGGCAAAGGCAACTTAAAGAGTAATCTTGGTGTCCAGTCCGTCGGGGCTCCACGGTGGGAACATGTCCACACTGCATCCACAGCAAGAGTGATCCTTCTTTCCTTTTTATTTAGTCTGGGATCCCAGACCCTGGGATGATGATGCCCACATTAAGAGTGTGCCCCCCTCCTTATTTAAACAGGCCCAGGGTATGTTCTTTGGTGGTTCTAAATTCACCCGTGCAGATTAACCATCAGTGTGAATGGTGAGTTTGAGTGTATTCATGCAAACATCATGGGAAGTTTGGCTACAGCTTCCATTTCTAAGACTTGTGAAAAGCAGTTCAACCAAAACAATAAGACAAAAAGGTTAGCAAAGCACGCGGGTTTCACAACCCAGGAAGCTGGCACAGGGTGAGGAAATTAGAATCTTTGCTAATAGTAAGAGGCAGGCTGAGACTCAGACTCGGGAAGTTTATCCACACTCTTCACATCTCTGGTCGTGTTGCCCCTCATCAATGATAGAATGACATCAGGTATTGTGCTTTTCCTCAGATTGGCTGTTCATTGCCTGCTTTTAAAAATGGAGCTGAATTGTTTAATTTTTTTTGTTGGCAGCTGCTGAACAACTTTGGCAATGGCTGGAGCTAAAGATATGAGGAGGAAACAGCGTCCTTTCCTGGTCCCACAATGGTCTCGTTTTGTGGGGTGTTGCAGCGGTCCCACAATGGGTCTTGTTTTGTGGGGTGTTGCAGCTTCGCAGCTTCAGCTTAGGTGACTTTTTAGCTCAGGGTTCAGCTGCACTGAGGACTGGAGACACGTAGCATCTGTGTCTCCTTGTGTCCTTTACGAATGGAGTAGCCCCAATGAGACATCTCCCTGTAACAGCGCCTTAGAAGGCATGCTTCTAGAACATTCTACAGATAAATTTCTCTGTGATTGTGAGCCATAGCCATAGCCTCAACAAAATTTGGCTCTCAGTTATAGGTGGGGCTCCCCTCTCTCTGCTGCTCACATGCCCACAGATCTTTCTGCCACCACTGCCTCCTTACACTATCTCTTACTAGCGCTAACAACGGTTATTAGCACTAGAAGTTGCTTTATCCAAACTAGTGTGTGGTTTTGGACCTGACTAATACAGAAATAAAACCAGGGCCTGTCCTAGCAGACAGGAAAAACTCATGGGCATGATCGGGGCAGCAGCAGCGTAGGAGACTGGAGAAGCCCAGGGCACAGTGTTTCTTGGGGAAAGCTGACCTCTACCCAGACCATGTGGGAAAACAATAGAGAATGAGGTTCTCATAGTGTTGGGGACACTCTGACAATACTCATTGTCCCATCCTCGGCTGTGTCTAGGTGAAGGAGCCTATGGGGGCAGGGGAGAAGAAAATGGAAGAGAGGAGAAGGATTGTTGAAGAGGACAGAGAGAAGAGGAGGAGGAGGATGGAAGGAGGAAGGGAAGGAGAAAGAGCCAGGAATGCTGATGTGGGCTTATAATTCCAGACACAGGAGTATGGCAATTTAAAGACCAGCTTGGGGTATATAGAAAGACCCCATGCAAAACAAGCAAGGATGTGGGGAATATTTAGAAGACATACCAGAACAATGGCCATAGAAAAGCAGATGGGTTTATGGCCTGGGAGCGGTGTAGGGGGTGGCTAGCAGTTTAGAAGTTGACTATGGTATAGCCCAATGCCCTGGGCCTCCCTGAGGGCCAGCTTCCTCTTCCTCGTCAGTTCTCATAATCAGGCAGTGCGGGAAGGCGCTCTGTACCGTCTCCCAGGCCAGCCTTCTTCCTTTCCCAGCACACCCCACGCTCTGCCTTTGACTCTGCTTCCTGCAACAGACAGTGGGCACTCTGAACACCAAAGAAACTTTTCATAATTTAAAAGAGCCTCCACAGAAAGCTTGCGAAGATGTTGCCAGCCTGTGGCTGTTAAAGGTCCCTCAGGCTCGGTACAGCATATGAAGGGTTTTCAAATAGCAGTAAAGAGATCCAACAGAAGTCAAAGAAGCCCCATTCACATGATCACAGCAAAGTAGCCTAGACTTGACCAATCCCCCTGCTCACAGCACTCCACAAAGCTGTTGAACAAGTCAGAGAGATGTTCTGTCACAACCTCTGCCAGACCCTAAGCAGAGTTCACAAGGCCATAAAGCTGATAACTTTCCATACTCAGAGTGGGGTGATAGAAATGATTATTACCATGGAGGAGTTTCAGCTCTAAATACACACATACACATACACACACACATACACATATACACAAACATACATATATACATACATACACACATATACATATAAATACACACATATACACATATACATACACAAATATACATATAAATACACACATACACAAACATACATATACACATATACATATAAATACACACATACACACATATACACATACACACATATACATATAAATACACACATACACACATATACACAAACATACATATACACATATACACACATACACACATATACATATACACACATACACACATACATACACACAAACATACATATATACATACACACACTCATGCACATCCGCATATACATAGATACATACATACATATGTATAGTGGCATTTCATTTATATTTTAATAAATAAAGCTTGCCTGAAGATCAGAAAGTAAAACAGTCCCATTGGTCAGCCTTACCGACCAAGCAGTTGTAACACACACCTTTAATTCCAGTAGCCACACTAGTTGCCATAGAAACCAGGCAGTGCATATCTTTAATCCCAGTGGTTGCACGCCTTTAATCCCAGTCCTAGAGAGTAATATAAAATGGGAGGAGACAGCTCACACTCTCGGTCTGACTCTGAGATTCCTGGAGGCAGGATCGCCATTTCAGACTGAGGTAGAGGTAAAAGCCAGCGGCTGGCTGCTTTGCTTTTCGGATCTTCAGCTTGAACCCCAATTTCTCTCTCTAAGTTTTTATTAATTGTGCTTCACATATGTGTAAATATAAATATACATACACACACAGATAACGTATACACCTATAACCCCTAAGGAAATAGAAGCAGTCATTGAAAGTCTCCCAACCAAAAAAAGGCCAAGACCAGGTACCTTCAATGCAGAATTCTACCAGAACTTCTAAGAAGAATTAATATTAATACTCCTCAAATTGTTTCACAAAATAGAAACAGGAAGGACATTGCCAAAGTCTTTTTACAAGGCGGCAGTTACCCTGGTACCCAAACCACATAAAGATGCAACTAAGAAAGAGAATTACAGACCAGTCTCCCTTATGAACATGGATGAAAAAATATTCAATAAAATACTGACAAACTGAATCAGAAAAATCATTTACCATGATCAAGTAGGTTTTATCATAGAGATATAAGGATAGTTCAACATATGAAAATCTGCCAATGTAATCCACAATATAAACAGACTGAAAGAATAAAAGCACATATTCTTCTCATTAGATGCGGAAAAAGCCTTTGGCAAAATCCAACACCCCTTCATGATAAAGGTCTTGGAGAGAGCAGGGATACAAGGAACATACCTAAACATAAAAGAGGCAATACACAGCAACCTGACAGCCAACATCAAACTAAATGGAGAAAAACTCAAAGCGATCCCACTGAAATCAGGAACAAGACAAGGCTGTCTACTCTTTCTATAAATATTCAATACAGTACTTGAAGTTCTAGCTAAAGCAGTAAGATAACAAAAAGAGATCAAGGGGATACAAATTGGAAAGGAAAAAGCCAAATTTCACTATTTGCAGATGATATATAGTTTACATAAAGTGACCCAAAGAATGCTACCAGGGAACTCCTACAGCTGATAAACACCTTCAGTAATGTGGCAGGACAGAAGACTAACTCAAATCAGTATCCCTCCTATATATAGGTGATAAATGGACTGAGAAAGAAATCAGAGAAATATCATCCTTCACAATGGCCACAAATAACATAAAATATCTTGGGGTAACTCTAACCAAACAAATGCAAGGTCTGTACAACAAGAACTTTAAGTCTTTAAAGAAAAAAAATGAAGAACATATCAGAAAATGGAAAGATCTCCCATACTTTGGATAGGTAGGATCAACATAATAAAAATGGCAATCTTACCAAAAGCAATCTACAGATTCAATGTAATCTGCATCAAAATCCAAGACATCAAATGAACAATATTCCACTTCATATGGAAAAATTAAAAATCCAGGGTAGTCAGAAGTCCTGTACAAAAAGGAACTTCTGGAGGCATCACCATCCCTGCCTTCAAGATCTACCATTGAGCTATAGTAATGGAAACAGCTTGGTATTGGCACAAAAACAGACAGGCAGACCAACGGAATCGAATCAAAGACCCTGATATTAATCCACACACCTATGAACACCTGATTTTTGACAAAGGAGCTAAAATTATACAATGAAAAAAAACATATTCAACGAATGGTGCTGGCATAACTGTATATCAACATGTAAAAGAATGCAAATAGATCCATATCTATCACCATGCACAAAACTCAAGTCCAAATGGATCAAAGACCTCAACATAAATCCGACCACACTGAACCTCATAGAAAAGAAAATGAGAACGTATTGGCACAAGAGACTACTTCCTAAATATAACCCCTGTAGCACAGACACTGAGATCTACAATAAATGGGACCTCCTGAAACAGAAGCTTATGTAAGGCAAAGGGCACAGTTAACAAGACAAAATGGCAACCTACAGAATGGGAAAAAATCTTCACCAACCCACTTTGGACAGACAGCTGATCTTGAAAATATACAAAGAACTCAAGAAGCTAAATATCAACATATCAATCCAATTAAAAATGGGGCACAGATCTAAACAGAGGAATCTCCAATGGCCAAAGGCACTTAAGGAACTGTTCAACATCCTTAGCAATCAGGAAAATGCAAATCAAAAAGACTCTGAGATTCCATCTTACACCTGTAAGAATGGCCAAGATCAAAAACACTAATGAAAGCTAATGTTGGAGAGGATGTAGAATAAGGGAAATACTCCTCCAATGTTGTTGAGAGTGCAAACTTTACATCCACTTTGGACATCAATACGGCAGTTTCTCAAAAAATTGGGAATCAATCTACCTCAAGACCTAGCAATACCATTCTTGGGCATATACCCAAACAATGTAGATCCATACCACAAAGGCTTTTGCTCAGCTATGTTCATAGCAGCATTATGTAATAGCCAGAACCTGGAAACAACCTAGATAGATGCCCCTCAACTGAAGAACAGATAAAGAAAATGTGGTAGATTTACGCAATGGAGTACTACTCAGTGGTGAAAAACAATGACTTCTTGAAATCTGCAGGCAAATGGAAGGAACAGAAAAAAATACCCTGGGTGAGGTAACCCAGACACAGAAAGACAAACACAGTATGTTCTCACTCATAAGTGGATATTAGACATAAAACAAAGGATAACAGATAACCAGCCTACAGTCCACTACCCCAGAGAAGACAAGAAACAGACAACCCTAAGAGAAACTGTCAGCGGAGGCTGTTAGTTTGTTCCTGGCTTCTTGGACCTGAAATAATCACTCAGAAAATATATTATCTGCAATACTGTTTGGACAATAGCTTAAGCATATTGCTAGCTAGCTTTTATATCTTAAACTAACCCATCTCCATTAATCTATGCATCACAACGAGGTCGTGGCCTACCCAGTGTCAGTGGGCTCAGACAGAGGCTGTTTCCTGGGGATGGCTATATGGCTTCTTCTTGACTCCGCCTACTCTCTCCATAAATAACTCTTCCAGCCTAGCTATACTCTGTTAAGCCATTGGCCGAAAGCAGCTTCTTTATTAATCAATAAAAGTAGCACATATACAGAATGACTTCCCACACCAAGAAACAAACATGGATTGTCCCAGGAAGGGGAATTAGACAAGGTCTCTTTAGTAAATTGGCAGCATAGGGGGAGGTGGTAGGGGAGGGGAAGAACATGAGGGATGGGAAGATCAAGTTAGGTAAAGGACAGAGAGAGGGGGAGGAAAGAGATACCTTGAAAGAGAGAGCACTGTGGGGTTAGCAAGAAACCAAGTACTAGGGAAACTCCCAAGAAACCACAAGGATGACCCTAGGTAAGAATCCAAGCAATAGTGGAAAGAATACCTAAACTGCCCTTCTCTTATAATCAGATTGATGAGTACCTTAATTGTCATCACAAAACCTTCATCCAGTAACTGATGGAAGCAGATACAACGATCTATAGCTAAGTGCTGGGATGAACTCCTAGAGTCTAGTCATAGAGAGGGAGGAGTGATGAGCAAAGAGGCCAAGACCATGATGGTGATACCTACAGAAACAGCTGACTTGAGCTAGCGGGAGCACACTGACCCTAGACTGACAGCTGGGGAACCAACAGAAAACCTAACTAGGTCCTCGGAATGGGGGTGGGTGACAGTTGTGTGGCATGGGCAGCTCCTGGGGCCACTAGCAGTGGGGCCAGTATGTATTTATCCCTAGTGCATGAACAGAGCCTCTGGAGCCCTTTCCCTATGGAGGGATACCTGTTCAGCCTAGAAACAGGGGGTGGGGGGTGGTCTTGGTCCTCCCTCAAGTGATGTGATAGACAGATATGAATGAGGGAGTGGAGGGACAGGAGGGAGAAAGAACTGGGATTGGTATGTAAAATAAGATTGTTTTAAAATTAAAATTAAAAATCCTTAAAAAATAAGAAGAGCCGGGCTGTGGTGGCGCACGCCTTTAATCCCAGCACTCAGGAGGCAGAGGCAGGTGGATCTCTGGGAGTTGGAGGCCAGCCTGGTCTAGAAGAGCTAGTTCCAGGACAGGAACCAAAAAGCTACAGAGAAACCCTGTCTCGAAAATAAAAAAAAAAAAAATAAGAAGAAAACTATTACAGGGAATTCTCAATATCCTACCTACACTGTACTAAGATAATGTCTAAAATTAGTGCCAGGAGGAGAAAGAAACATAAGACATAAGCTGGAAATACAAAAACAATAACTTTTAAAGGTGATAAAAAGCAATAAAAAGAAACATGGTTAACCATAAATGAATACTGACTATAGCATTTGTAATAGTATCTGTTGTGCTTTCAAATACAGAGAGCTGAACCCAGAAAAGAACAGCCCCAGGGGCAGAGAGAAGAACAGTGTGGGCTTTGTCTGCCCAGCGACCAGTGCGAGTACTAAAATGGCAGACCTCAGGCAGCCAGGGACAGTGCTGAAATCAGGGAGAACTAAAAGAAGTGACTCACAGAGACTAAGTGATTTTTTTATATTTACACAAATAAACAAAAGTGAAGAGGAAAGCGATCAACTTGGGGAAGGCAAACCAATAGAAAAACTGTAGGATGGTGCATTTTAACCAGGTACTGTGGGGTAAGACTGTGATCCCAGCAAGCAGGGGCCTGAGGCAGGAGGATTGCAAGTTTGAGGTCAGCCTGGGCAATGCCATGAGATCCTATGTGATGGTTAATATTCATTGTTAACTTGCCCAGTTCTAGAATCACCTAGAAGGCATACCTCTGGGTGCATCCACAAGGCCTTTTCTAGGAAAAGTTAACCAGGGAGGAAAGCCTCACCCTGAATATGGATGCCACCAACACAGGGTCCAGAATAAACAGAGGAAAGAAAGAGGCTAGATGGGTGTCAGCATCCCCGTCTTTGCTTCCTGGGATGCTAAGATGTGCAGAGTCCTAGCGACACACTCCAGCCCCACCAGGAAGGACTGGCCCTTCAAACTAGGAGCTGAAACAAGTCCTTCCCCTCAAGCTGTTCCCACCAAAACTTCAAACTAGGAGCTGAAACAAGTCCCTGCCCCTCAAGCTGTTCCCACCAAGTTTCCTCTCACCAATGCTCTGTCTCAAAGATGCGCAGAAAAGGAGTAACACCAAAGGTGCACTTCCGCCAAATGCTCTAGACATAGGGTAGTAAATCAGATTTTTAAGTGACCTAGTATTTCTTTAACAGTTCAAATATTACATGTCGACTGCGTTGACACTTGAGACGGAAGAATGCAGATAGATTGAAGCTGAAGGTTTACTGAGCAATAACTAGTCAGAAGAGAATTTGTTTCGGTAAACTAGAAGTAGGAAACTTAAGCAGCTTGAGAAAGTATAACAACAACAATAACAAAAAAACCAGCACATCTTTTACTCAATATTTAGAAACCAGCAACTTTCCTAACAGGGAAACAAGACAAGGATGTTCCTTCCCATCGCTTCTCTTCAAATTCATACTGAGAATTCTCCTGGCTATATCAATACGAAAAATAAAGGAGAGGTATAGAGATTAGGAATATATCACTTTGTTTACAGGTGGTCTCAGTGTTGATGTAGAAAACCCCAAATAACCAACAAGGAAATTCCTAGAGTGGAGAAATCCCTGTGGCAAGGTTGTACCAGAAGGCTATACACAAACTTGGAGAAAATATTTGCACACACTACATGGAGTACAAGACTGTGGTCCAGAGTATATGGAGAACTACTACACAACACTAGGAAAAGAAGCCAGCGTTCTTCACAGGCGTTCTACTAAAGAGGACATGCATGCAGGTGGAGAGTGAGCCAGAGGGAATGGAAGTTAAAACAGGAAGTCACCACACACCTGTCAGCATGGCCGAGACTCAGAAACCAAAGACACCAAATGCCACCCACAAAGCAGGACAGGAACGCTCATCCACACTAACAGTAATGGGAAGCAGCTTGTGAAACCCACACGTCAACAAAACTAATTACACTTTTATTATAAATGAAACAATGACGCTCCCGTATAAGCAGGAGCAAACGCTGTATGGATGTCTAAAATAGCTTTCATTCATAATTCTCAAAACTCGGGAGCATTTCAGGTACCCTTTAGTAGGCAAGTAGGTGAATAAGGTGTCTGTCACGTGTCCAGACAATAGAAATCTATCAGCTGGGTGTGGTCTCTGTGAGTTTGAGAGTTCCAGTCCAGCCAGAATTACACGAGCCGTCTCCACAGTCCTCTGGCACTGTTTATATAACTGAGCTCTAACACACACACCAGAAGACGCACTGTTTGAAAAGACCACTAGATGGCTCCCGCAGCAGTCCCTCCACAATCTCCCTCTCAGCCTCCGACAGCCATGAACGCAGTTTCTATCTTGGGTTTTCATGCTGGACCTTTCATGTATGGAATAATGCAGTGGACAGTGTGTTGTTATGTAGCATGTTTGCAGGGTTTATCCACGCTGCCATATGTATCACAATTTTGTTCTTCTTGATGGCTGGGTATTATTCCATTGTCTACATATGCCACGCTTTGTTAACCTGCTGGGCTGCAAGCCTCCATACCTGTTAAGAGCAATGCTGCTTCTAATAGTCTTGAACACTTTTATAGATGGACATTTTCTAAGAACCTACATTTGATATTCATTTCTAGCAAGTTTTCTTTTCTTTAGACCTAATTTTTATTTACCTATATGTATGTTTGTGCATTTGCCACATGCATGCAGTACCAGAAGTGGGCAGCAGAGGGCTTTGGCTTCCTTGCAGCTGGAGTAAGGAGCAGGTGAGCCTTGTGAGCTGCTTGATGTGGACGCCAGGAACCAAACCAGAGACTCTGAAGCCAGGGCACACTCTTGAGCTTCCCTTTCCACAAGTTGCCTGCCCCTTTGCTCCTGAGAAACATCACCCACCCTTTATTTTCCAAGTTTGATCACTGTCTTGCTAGATGACAATTTGATCACCACTTTAGGTTCAAGCCAAATTGAGAGGACAGCAGAGAGATTTGCTGAGCATCCTGTACTTTCTGTGCTGTGCAGCACCCTGGTGAGCAGCACAAGCCTGAGGACCTAAGTTTGAATCCCCGGGATCTGTTTTCATGTTTTCTCTCTTTTTAGTTTATTTTATGTATATATGTGTGTTGTCTGTATAATGATCTGTCCTGTCCCTTTAAGAGACAAGCCACACAAACTCCCTCCCCTTCTTTTTTGGTCTTCCTCTGGAAGAGGCAGCTTCTGTCTCTTCCTACTTTCTTTCTCTTTCTCTCTACCTCTCTACTCTTCTCTCCTCTCTCTTCCCTTCCATAACCCACTAAATAAATCTCCAACCTCACTTTGCACAGCATGCCTATCCATGTCCCTGTCTCTCTCCTACCGCATGGCTCCCTGCCAGGAACCTTAGCCTTAGGAGACTTCAGCATGGTCTCATAGCGTGCCTGTCTGTCTCTCCCTGTGAGACTGGCTGCCCCATTGAGGTCTCTCATCCACCATGCAGCTCCCTGCCGGGGACTGGCTGCTCTCAGGACTTGCTGCCCCCTGCCTGCACTGCTGCTTGGGGGCCTGGAGTGTTTCTGCTGCTGCAGTCACTTGGGGATCTGCAGCATGTTTATTTAATCCATTACAGTCTGTATGTATGTCTAAGCACCACATGCATGCCTGGGGCCTACAGAGGCAAGAAGAGGATGTCAGGTCCTCTGGAACTGGAGTTACAGACAGTTGTGAAGAACCACCTAGGCCTAGCACCCATGTTTAAAATGCCAGGAAAACATGATAAAGGAGGGAGTAGGGGATTGCTGGGCTCTCTGGCTGCCACAGGCCAAACTCTAGGCTTCTGTGAGAGACCCAGTGTCACAGGAGCATGGCAGAGAATGACAGCACACCTGACTCCCTGTTTGCCACACATGTGCACAGGCACATGCACCACTCCAGACACACACACACACACACACACACATACACACACACACACACACAATGTGCCGGAAGTCGAGCACTACACCACATACATACACACACACACATACATACACACACAATGTGCCGGAAGTCAAGAGCACCACACCACATACATACACACACACACACACAATGTGCCAGAAGTCAAGAGCACCACACCACATACATACATACACACATGCACACACACACACACACACACACACACACACACACAATGTGCTGGAAGTCAAGAGCACCACACCACATACACACACACATACAATGTACTGGAAGTCAAGAGCACCACACCACATACATACACACATGCACACACACACACACACACACGCACACGCACACGCATACAATGTGCCTGAAGTCAAGAACACCACACCACATACA
>NC_022016.1:7076424-7087511 GCF_000317375.1 Microtus ochrogaster
CACACACACACACACACAATGTGCCGGAAGTCAAGAGCACCACACCGCATACATACACACAGAATGTACTGGAAGCCTGTGTTGCGCGCAGCAGACCCTGAGTTCCACCCCAGCACTGGACACACAGGTCACCTCAGCATTTAGGTGTTGGCAGGATTAGGAATTCAAAGTCATCCTCAGCCACAAAAAGAATGTGAGCCAAGCTCTCATTTACATGAGACCCTAACTTAAAAAAAAATTAGAAATTAAAGAAAGGCAAAATATATATTCATGACTAGAGTTTTCCCTCACTGGTACCAAATGAAATTATTAATGGCAGATTTCAACAGCCTGTTAAAAACCTGTGTTTATGTTCAAGTAGAAAACCATCTGGCAACTACTGAAAGGAAAAAAAGCTACCCCTGAGGGCTGAGTTGTGGCTCAGCAACAGCCCCCTCCACTTCTTTCCTGCCAGAGGCCTGACTTTCAGCCCCAGCACCACAGAAAAATGAAGCCTGGGGGCTGAAACCTCAGACACACACACCAGGAAACAGGTCTTGGGTCACGTGACAGCACCTCTGTCACAGCCATTACACAAGCCAGTCCTGACAGATGAGGAAGTGAGAAGCACAGAGCAGGCCGATCTGCTGCTAAGTCACAGCTTGTGCCCCCTTCCCTCACCAGGCCATCGTCCCTTCCGGAACGGGAGATGTGGCCAAGCTTTATTCCCATCCGCAGCCCTGTGGTGACGGAATAACAGGAGAGAGACAAGAGTCAACTGAAACGCACGCAGGCGCCTACTAGGAACCCAGACAGCAAGAATTTAACAAAGAAACGTGACCGGCTATTGAGTTCTGCTACAGCTTGTGACTTGGTGCTGCAAACACCAAGTTGTTTCCACTCATTTTCGCAACCATCTGCCAGGCAAGAACTCTCCTCCCGTTCGGACTGACGGGCGGAGCCAGAAGGCTGGAAGGGTGAGTGGACTTGATTTTGAATGCTCCTACCCGCAGAGCGGTGTGTCCAGGGCCCCTGCCTCAGACAGATATAGAACCTTAATACCTCGGTGCACCGGGCTGTAGAGGCGGCTTCAGCAGTTAAGAGCATGGAGCGTTCTTGCAGAGGACTTGAGTTTAATTCCCGCACATGTGATTAAAAATAATTTTTTTTTTTTTAAAAATCTTCACTCAGGAGGCAGAGGCAGGCGATCTCTGTGAGATCGAGACCAGCCTGGTCTACAAGAGCAAGTCCACCATGACTATCCCCATAGCCCCCAAACACCAGGAAGGCAGAAGTTCTAGAGGGAAAGTGGAAGGACCACACCGAGCCTCCACGAGCCAGGCCGAGCTGCTCAGTCATTCACCAGACAGTTTTATTCTCTATCGTTATACTGAAGGGGTCTATGCCCAGATGACAAGCACAGGCTTCCCTGATCAAATTCAGGGACACTTCCTGCAGTGGGTCAAAAGACCGTGAATAATTCCACAAGCAAAGCTCCCCCAGGATATGGCTGGCGACTCTTCCACAGGAAAAGCAGAGGTAGGATGTGTCTTACCCAGCAGGTCTCCGCACTGTGCCACTTCAGTCCACCACAGGGCTCTTAAAGGAGTCAGTGGACACAGCGAGAAGGCAGAACACTCAGCCATGGCCACGCAGCCCTAGAGATGGCAGATGTGCTCCCTGTGATGGCATTTCACCAAGGACACCTTAGTTTGGGGTCAGGGGTTAGGGGAGCACTTTGTGCACCGAGGTAAGAATACCAGCACAATAAGCTGGAAATGACCAGGACCATCCAGTAAGTGGAGGGTGGACAAACAGCAATGTAGCTCCATCACGACCCGGGTCCTATCATTCAGCCAAGTTTCAGAACCATTTGCCACAACTGGGGAGAGGATAAGGCAACCGATCCATGGGACTTTTCAGAAGTATTTTTGTTTTAAGCAAGTCCAGGTCATTCACAAAAGGAAGACAGGTACAGTGTTGGACCCTGAGGAGTTTACAGTCTCGATAGAAAATGAAGTATGTACAGGAAAAAGTGGATAACATAAACATCAATAATAATAGGAGCAGTTCCATGAGGAATTTCAATGATGGAAAGCAGCAGAAGGGACATGAAAGCTGCCCCTGCCAGTCCGGGGAAGAGTTCCAACTTAGGGTGGCGATTTGTGGGGAAGAAACCGCAAAGCTGGAACTCAGAGCTGGACCTTCACACCAAATGAGGGCTTTGAACATGGGGCTGTGGGCAGTCTTCAAACTCTTGGGGAGCCTCTGAGCTTTCTGCTCAAACCCAGCGTGTCTGACGACACTTCACTCCAGAACAGTGGGGTGTGAGGAAGCACTGCCGCTCCGCAAGACAGAATTGTGACACAAGCCAGCATGTCGCCCACAAAATCAGTCTGAGTTGCACCAACAGGGTCTTCTTTTCCAAGTACCCTGTTGATGACCACCAGCCCGGTCTCCTCGCCCCATCCAGCTCAGCCAACAGATTCAGCGAGGCCAGGACAGTGTGTGATGCCGACAAGACATCTGGTGTACACTTGGGGACCCCATGACCAACATGACACAAACTTCCAAAGTGTCCCCAAATGCTGATCTCATCTGAGTTCAGGGTCAGCCACACCAGGCTCCTGACTCCTCCCCAACTTCTCAATCTTGGAGGAAAATTAACGTCTTTGTCCACCGGTCACCTGGCCAGGAATGGGCAGCACCCTGTGCCCAGAATGTGCACTTCTATGAGCTGACAGGGGCACGGAACCTGTGCAGAGTCTGTGTGTCGGGCTCCCATTGGCCGGGGCAACTGGGAGGTCACCAGGAGCCGAGTGTAGTAGCCACCAAACACTGCCAGTAGCTGCCGGGCCATCTCCTGCAAGAGTCATGGAAGCAACATGAGCACAGCAGACAGTCCTGGGGGTGACGGGGCTTGGCCATAGGAGAAGCCCAAATCCTGCCCTACCCAGGAGGCATGCTCCAGGGAAGAACAGGTCAGACCACTGCCTAGGGCTCTTGGAAGATGCAGTCTGGCCAAGAACCCCCATTCTGCAACTCACTGGAGCTTCTGTGGCCCTGGCTGCTTCATCCCCAAGGAGGTCTTACTAACAAGACACACAGGGTTCTTCTTGGAAGCAAATCATGCACCTAGCATGCCTGATGCCCCGGGTTCCATCCTAAGCACTACAGATGTTAGTATGCCCCAGAAGACCTCTACCCTCAGAGCACTGGAGAAATATCACCCCGGCCCTACCTACACCCTCTTCACACTTTTTAAAGCCCATGAATCTGTACGGTCCATGAGTTCAGACTGACTCACTTGGAGAAAATCACTAATGGGGCTGGATGGGGAGAAGCATCCCATGACAGGAGACCTTCGGTTCACATATGGTGCCTGGTCAGCATCCTGCTACCAGATGTAATAAGGGTTTGCTGATGGAAACTGAGTACCACAGAGGAACAATACTGTGCACGAAGGACACAGTGGCCCCAGGTTGTGGGGGAAGAAGGGAGGTTAGCGTTGCTGGGTGTGGGGTCCAGAGGGGTTGCACTGTACAGTACTAATTAAAAACAGGTGCAGAGATCAAGGACAGAAGAATTCCAGCTCTTCCACGCCACACTCACTGGGCACTGTCTTCACTGGCAGGCAATATGTGCTGTCGTGAGGTGGGCGAGGCCAGCTCAGTAAATATCACTGGATCCATCACCAATACTGAGAGCAGAAGCCAGGTTCACCCCTGGAACCCCAGCGTTTGCTCAGCCTGGCCTCACCAATCAGCCCAAGATCAATACTGTAAGAACCAATGGCCTCTCCTGCCTTCTCCCTCGTTCTGAGAGCCAGGCCAGTCTCACTCCACCCATCAAAGAAGGGAAGGTCATCGAGACCTCAGGGATGTGCTCACATGTCCTTTGCAGGATAAAAATCCTTACAAATGTGAGAGACTGTTCTGATTCTTTCCATCTGTCACAGACTCTGGGCTCCTCCAGACACAGGGAGCCTAGCTGCCCATTGAGACCTGAGTAGAGGTTATATTTTCCCTAGCTAACTGATAAGCTACTTTCAAAATGTGCATACAGAAACATACACACATGATAATTCAGGACAGGAAATTGTGTTTCTAAGGGTTTGAGGAAATTTGAAAGAAGAGCTTGAAAGGGCCATATTGAATGAGCTACTGCATGCCAACCCAGACACACAAGCCCCTTGGATAAAGCATGTGAAAGACTAATCATTTTCTCTCTTAAGTAACCCTCTGTGAAGCCCCAGAATCCCACCAATGCAAAAGGGGGAGGCTGGGTTGGGCTCGACCTTGATTCTCTGAATCAAGGAAGGAAAGGAAAATGCAAGTAATTGCCAAAGCTCCAAATGCCACCTAAGGTCATCCCTCTACTTGGGTCTGTCCTCATAGCTCACATAGCTACCAGGAAGGAACCAGACCCACACAAACCCAAGGACAGAACCTGGCAAGGTTATGGGGCTTATGGAGCCAGAAATAAGAGGATTCCCACAACAGCTCCAAGAAGTTTAAGACTTAAGTAGATAGGTGGGTGGATGATTGATGGATGAAGATAGATAATGGAGATGAACAGATGGACGGATGGATGGATGGATGGATGGACGGGTGGATGGATGGATGGAGATGATGGTTGATGATAGATGGACAGATGGAGGTGATGGATGATAGACGGATGGATGGATGATGACAGATGGATGGATGGATGGATGGATGGTTGGATGGATGGATGGATGGATGGACGATGATGGATAGATGGATACATGAACATGTGATTGATCAACAGAATCTTTTTCTTTGAGACAAGGTATCCCTGTACCTGTATAGTTCAGACTGGGCTTACACCTGCAATTCTCCTACTGCAGCTTCTTGAGTGTTGGCATTACAGGTATGTGTTACCATATCATGTCTAGCAAAAGATTTTTTTTTTTTTTTTGGTTTTTCGAGACAGGGTTTCTCTGTGGCTTTGGAGCCCGTCCTGGAACTAGCTCTGTAGACCAGGCTGGTCTCGAACTCACAGAGATCCGCCTGCCTCTGCCTCCCGAGTGCTGGGATTAAAGGCGTGCGCCACCACCGCCCGGCTTAGCAAAAGATTTTTAAAAGACCAATATTCATCTAACTGATGACAGGCTATGACTCATCAACACTCAATGGTCCTTGCAGTCAGTGTAGCTATCAAAAAGGATGGCCAAGATATTTAAACATGCCAACAAAAGTACCGAAGTACAAAGTTAATTCCCATAAGTGCTTTAAAGTACTGGTGTAAAGATGAAGCCTGCCATCGCAGCAGCTGGAAGGTTTATGAGTATGCCAACCTAGGCTACAAAGCTAAACTCTGTCTCAAAAAAGAAAGGTGTCAGAATAAACAAAAATATGTGTTGGCGTGACAACAACAGTGAAAGAATGTGAAGACATTTCTGACCTACAAGTTATAAATGGTTTGTAGCAACTCAGAGAGGCTATAACCCCAAGACCTAAACCTTGAACCTTCACTCAGATCATGACCACACACGGGCCCCACGGGAGGACCTCAACAACTGCTGTGGTATCATTACCTCCGGCTCAGCCTCCGGAACAAGCTGATAGAGTTCAGTCTGCATGAGTGATCTCTCCGGAGGACCAGGAGTGCTGGGTAGCAGGGGGGCATCCTCTAAATCCTCAGGCCCTTCCACCACAGGGTTAACTCCTGTCTCCATGACAACACATAGCTGGCTTAATTTGTTTCTCAGCACGGACTACAAAGAAACAGAGGGGACACAGGTGTGGTCTGAGTCTGGCAGGCTGTGAAAGTGTGGACCAGCTAGAGAGTCAGACAGCTGATCTCAAGAAGCCACGCCAATGAGATCACAACATTCCCCACAAAAGCAGGGTCCTGTGATGGAGGAAGGTCATTGGTTAATTAATAAAGAAACTGCTTGGCCTAATAGGTTAGAACATAGGTGGGTGGAGTAAACAGAACAGAATGCTGGGAGGAAGAGGAAGTGAGCTCAGACGCCCTGCAGCTCCTCTCCAGGGCAGATGCCTTGCAGCCAGCCGCCAGGTCAGACATGCTGAATCTTTCCTGGTAAGACTGGTGCTACACAGACTACTAAATATGGGTTAGGTAAGATTGTGAGAATTAGCCATTAAGAGGCTAGAACTAATGGGCCAAGCAGTGTTTAAAAGAATACAATTTGTGTGTTGTTATTTTGGGGCATAAGCTAGCCAGGCGGCCAGGAGCTGGGCGGCAGGAATGCAGCCCACAGCTCCGTCAACAGTCCTGGGAAGCTGCTGAAGGTCCTGGAGGGCAAACCCTGCCTGAAGTCACAGGTCTAGGCAGCCAGGAGCAGAGTGCCACAGCAATCCTGACCCCAGGACACAGCTAATCCTAGGGAAAGGTGCTGGTCATCTTACCTCTTGGCTCCTCTTCATTTCCTGAATATGATCAGACAAAAACTGCACACAGCTCTCCAGGTCAAAGTAGACAAACCAAAGCTGTGGAGAGAAGCAGCAGTGGCCTGACCTTAAATTTCTAACCTAAGTTTATCCCGAGCTCCCGCTCTTCATCCCTTTGACAACCACCCGGCAGTGTGACTGCACTCATCTGTATGGCTGCAGAGGATCAAATGGGGGTACTGGAACTGAACCCAAGACAGAATGCTAGGGGGTCACACTATCACTAAGCTACATGGTCACACACACACCCCAAAAATGGCTTTGCAACCAAATTCAGAATATGTCCAACCACAAACAAACTGGGGAGGCCCCATCTCCCACAGAGAATCCCAGGCAGATCCCAGCTTCTTTGGCCTCACATGTCCACTGGGGCAAAGGACCAGCATCCTTACCCTCAGCAGTATGGGTACCACTCTGTCTGAGACCCAGATACACAAAGGAGAAAAGCCCTCACAAATGACATCTTCACCAACCAGAACTAAACTCAACAATATGGAAGGAGCGCAGGATACTCCCGGCCTTCCCTCCCACCTCAGCTTCAGAAGCCCTCTGGCCAGGACATCCTTTCAAGGCCCAAACCTTCCATTTCCATTGAGATGCCTTGATGGTGCCACATTCACAATAACCAAGTTCTGAAGAACAGTAAAATCCTAAGTCTAACATCTGCAAGGTCGTGACCTTGTTCCCTGCTCAGGGCAACTGACCCATGAGACCAAAAGTCACAGCTCCTGCCACATAGTCTCTCTCTCTGGCTCACCTCAAGAAGGATCTGTCCACATACCTTTTTTAAAGTCTCTTCACTGTGAAAAAAATCTCAGCTACACACAGAAAACGGGAGCTTCTCTCCTTTAACAATTCAACTTGTGCCCACCCTGTTGAGTGCCACCTCTCTCCTTGCCCATCACATCACCCAGCAGCCCCAAGGACCCTAAAAGACACCCAGACACTGCATTATCTCATCCCAAGATGGCACTGTGACGATGGGAGGAACCATTCTGAAAAGATGTGTCCCTTCATTAGTCACCTGGAAACCAGCAGATTCAACGACATTCCAGGTTCCTCCTACATGTCAACTGATAGGGAAGACTGGGAAATGAATGAGGCCAGGAAGGAGTTGTAGACTTGAGAGATGCAAAAGTGCCATTTGAACGGCCAGGAATCTTGTGCCACTATCCCAGGCAAGATAACTTTAAATTGCATGCTATCCCAGGTGTGATCAGCTCCACAAAACTGACTCGTGTCCTCAGCCCAGCTCTGCCCAGAGCAGTGCCTAGCATGCGGAAGCTCTCAGCAAACATCTGTCAGACTCATAGAAGGCACACCTTCTCACACTCTGGCTATGAAGGCTGTGTCCCTCCCTAAGTCCTGCTATCTTCATCTGCAGACTAAGAATAAAGGACACCGCTGCTCCACAGAGGGAGGAGAGATCTTACCAGGACTTTACTTTGGACGCAGACAGGATCAGACCCTGCCTCAGCCATGTCCCACACACGACCTCCTACTGTAAGATCTCTCTATTCCCTTAGGGACACAGAAAGCTACTGAGCGTCACACAGCTTTCTCCAGCCTCGTCTCTCCTGCCATGAGATTTCACGGTCCCTTTAAAGCCACTGCAACTGTGTGCTGTCATCTTCATGGGTATGCAGGTTTACACTGGACAGGGACACGGATTCCTACAGTGCCCAACCGCAGGGTTCAGCATAGAGGAGTCCTGAGGAGAGGGGAGGGCCACTCACAGCAGCACAGCAGACACTGGACCTCACAGGGCAGGCCAGGACAGCGCAAGGTCACCTGCAAGTGGGCCACCAGGAGGGGTCACTCTGAGACACAGTACCTGGATCACACTCTGGCATCCTTCCACTGTGTCTGTCACCCCGAGCAGCACATGGTGTCTCAGAAGGGCTTCATTGGCGGCCGTCAGCCTCAGGTCTGTGTTAGTGTTAGCCTAAAAGACAAGTGCCCGGCCCAAGGCTGACCTCCAAGGAGGTCCCAAGGAGCTCCTCAGCCATGGACATTACAATTGTCCCTCTCCCAAAGGCCACACATCAATCTTCACGCTCAAGACAACTCTATTCTCCCCCTAAGGTGAACTCGGTGTTAAACAGCTGGAGCCAAAGCCTGGCTCTGGCTTCCTGGCTGGACTGCCCATGTCCCTCCATTGCATCTCCCTGTCTTAAGTGGCAGATTAATAAAAGAGCACACCCCCTCCTCCCAGGAATGAGGCGAGAGCTCACTAAGCTGTGAAGGAAGTCTTTACTTAGCCCAGGCTAGACGACATCCTAATGCAGTGGTCTCTGAGGGAATACAAGGGGCAGACAGATGGTCTGTTTGCATGGACAGAACCAACTCTATTAACAACACACCTTTAAGAAACCCTGGCCTTAGGCTCCAGCAAGCCAGGGGTGAGGCATGTTCTCCCAGGCCATGTGCTAACAGGTTCGCAGACTTCAGAGAAGCTGTCTCCTCCAACTCCCACCCATACGAGGCAATGTCAAGTCTGCAGCTGGCAGACACCAAGGAGACCACAGAGGGGGAGAGAGAGGTGTAAGACCCAGAGCAGTGGCCTGGGGAAGAGACCCTCGGGGTCTTTAGCAGCAACCCCTAGAGTAGTCAAAGGGAAGCGCTCAGAAAGAGCAGGCCCCACGGGGAAACTGGACATGTGCGGGGCTCTCCCGCAGGGCCACACAGAAGGGTCAGGGTGGCCAGCACATGCCTCCTACTGCAGGACTGGCCCATGAGAAAGTTCTACATGCCCAGGGCCTGTCCTCTGGAAAAAGATCACTGGGCATGGAGGAGGTAGAAAATCTCTCTAGAATTCTCAGTAACTTAACTCCCCGCACACATGGGTTCACCCGGGGTCACAGTGCACTGGAATGCCCCCACTGTCTCTGATCAGGACTCTGGGCAGTCTTGCTCGCCTGTTGAGAAACTCACTCACTGAGAGTTCAGTCCCTGCCCCCACTGTCTGTGTCACCCTGTGGAAACTGCCCTGACTGAACAATGACAAAAGGAGCCACCGCATGTGGACCACTCAAGGGTGGACGATCCGGACATGTGACAGGGAACCTGTGTTTTCCACTGCATCACCCTGGCCACACATGGGCATCTCCGGGGGTGGACATGAGGTGGAGTCTCGGCTGTTGTACCCACCACCCTTCTATTCTTGAGAAGGGCTAATCACTCACCACATGAGGGGAGAAAGCAGTGGAGGGGCATGGAAGCTTGAGACCCTCGCAGACACTAAGTGACACAGGGAGGGCACTAATCCTCAGGGGCACAATCAGGAAGAAGAGGTCTGCCAGGTCCTGATAAGAAATCCCCGGGGACAGCTGAGAACCAGGAGACAGAGGCAAGTCTATCTTGAACTTCCCTGAGCTTTTCTTCACGGGCAAACAAAGTCAACAACGATAACGATTACTACTTATGGAGCAGTCACTGTATACCAGTGCTATTATAAGTGCTGTGCTTTCCACATAAAACAAGACCTTCAGTTCCCACAGTCGCCCTATGACAGAGCCAGAGGAAACAGGGCCGAGCAGTGCCACTTAGCCCGCCCCAGGTTGTGGAGCTAACAAATCACAGAGAGTCCATGTCCCTACAACACTGCTGGGCACAGACATCAAGCTGGCAGCACAGAGCACACAGTGGCTTCCCAGAGAACAGACATCAGTACTAGAAAGACAGGACCCTGGCAGGGTTTCTCAAGTAACCTAGAGAATCATTTCTGGACTCTTCACCTAGCGCCCCTGGCCGCACCTGTGAGCAGAGAGCAGGTCTTTCTCTGTGACCTGTGTCAAGGACCTCACCTGGCCCTCCCTGACGTCACAGAAGGGGCGGGGAGGAGGCCAAGCATCCAGCAGGCACCCTAGACTGCCTGAGTCACTCATGGGTGTCAGTGAGAGGAAGTGGACTGCTAGCTTTTCTCTTCCCCTCTCCCTCCTGAGGCCGATGGCTGGCTTTCTCCTCCTCCCAAAAGAAGCATCGCCTAACAGAAGGCACAATTTATTTTCATAGACCACGGACAAGCATTATAAAGGCCCAAACAGAGTCCAGGGGCAGCATTATCTTGTCAGACGAGAAGCAAAGCCTAACAAAGATCCTTTCAGAACGGTTTGTCCCTGTGTCACAGGCATGAAGCCAAGCTATGCCGAAGTGGAGCACTTGCTAAGGTCCACAGATTCAGGACATGGGGCAGGAGCTTCTCCGGGTACCCAAAGATAGCACCCTGAGCTAGGCAGAATAATAACCTAAATCCAAGCATCTTCCCCAAACTTGAGAATGCACTGTCACACAGCACAGTGAAGCAGAGCAGAAGCTGCTCAGCTGACCTTATGCAGGGAGAGGGTCTTGGCTGCTCAACTGACCTTACACAGGGAAGAGGATCTTGGCTGCTCAGCTGACCTTACACGGGGAGAGGGTCTTGGCTGCCCAGGTGAAGCCACATAACCATGGAGTCCTGAAAGAGGAGACACCCCAGGAGCCCTGCCAATCTCTTCAAGAGTCTAAGGAAAGAAGTTTATATTTGTGACAGCAGCCCTGGAGGCCACACACTTGGTGCTCTGAGAGTCTTCCTGGACCTCTGCTCCCTGTCCAGAGTCACAAGGTGTTACCATGGAAAGCCTGTGACAATCTACCATCCATACACAGCAGGCACACATGGACACTAACCTA
>NC_022016.1:7088693-7092492 GCF_000317375.1 Microtus ochrogaster
TCCATACACAGCAGGACACTAAACTACCATTCATACGCAGCAGGACACACGGACACTAACCTAACATCCATACACAGCAGCACACACAGACATTAACCTACCATCCATACGCAGCAGCACACAAGGACACTAACCCAATAAGTGCCACAGTGAGCTGGGAAGCAAGGATCTCCTCTCTAAAGGTGATGGGGATAATACGCTTGGCTTTGAACCCTGCCTCTCCATTACAATTAGATCCAGGACAAATTCCCTAACTCTCTGAGCCCACTCCCTGCCTCTCAGGTTGCTACAGAAGTTAAGTGAGGCCAGGTTGTTAGTGAAGCACCAACCCCACCAAGGAGGGACAATGGCCCCATCTCCCCAGCCCACTACAGTGAGGTGGGCTGTCACCTTCCCTCCCTGACATTCACAAGTTATAGTGCAGGTCCAGGGAGAGGTGTGTGAGCAAGCTCAGCTACCTAGAGTGCTGCAGGAACATGGGCTACTGGGAACTGCTCTTGAAAAACAACAACATGCAGAAGCTGGGTAAGACAATAAGGAAGAGAGAACAAAGAGCAATTGCTCCTTGGCCAAGAGGCAAGTGGCTCTGCACACCACATACAATTGCCCCAGGAAGCAGCCAAAGGCCCAGACCATCAGAAAGTGAACCACAAGCACTAAAGTGCAGCAGAGTAACCTTTCCGGGGAGCAACGGAGCAAAGGAGAAGGGAAAGGAGGGAAGGAAGAACGTGGTGGCACAAGCCTGTAATCCTTGCACTTATGAAAAGAATCGTGAGTTTGGGGCCAACCTAAGCTACATAACAAGACCCCACCTCAAAAGAACAAGCAAAACAAGAGCAACATGTGGTGGCCTAGAATCCCGGCACTCAGAAAGCAGAGGCAGGCCAACCTATACAGAGAAAGTTCTAAATTGTGGGCCTAGGTGGTAAGAACCTGTGGAAAGAAGAAAGGGAGGGAGAGAGGGGCAATGGAGAAGACCCTATTTCTGTTAGTCATGGGTGTGCAGCCATGGGGGAGCTCAAGGAGCTGTCTGTAGCAGAATTACAGCATCAGACTGCCCAGCCCTCTGGAGGGACAGACGGGCCCCACAGCTCACCTTCCTTTGCTGTCTCTCAAACACCAGCACAAGAGTCAGGGTCAGGCTGACAGCGGTCAGGGTGGCAAGCAGCACGCCTGCCCACGGGCTGCCCAGGGCAAACATCTGGCTGGTGGAGTAGATGTTGGCCCACACCACCACATAGAACACCTGTAGAAGACACGGGAAGACACGGAGCCATCAGGGAGATTCACACCAACCCTGGGACTGAGCTCCTGCTCCCTCTTATTAAGTGAACCATGACAACAGGCTGTAACCGGCCTGGCAGAAATGAAGATATTCTAGAGACACTGTGTCTCTCAATCTGGTTATCAGGCTGTTGAAACTACACACCCCAAAGAAATTGGAATTCTGCTAGGAATCTCATGTTGGGAAATGGCACCAGAGGCAGACTTGTCTCCCAGAAAGAAATTTTACACAACGCACCAGTTTCTCAGACCACCTCCCAGGACGAGACTGAGACCGGAATAAAGATAAGCCAGCAGTGGGAGGGGCCGTATCTTGACGACTGCTCAGAGGTACATGGCCTTGGCTATCTACTTCAACTTTGCTCTCCCTTCAGGACCTCTGGGGTGTTAGCCGGAGCTCCCTGTCACTTCCCACTTTCCACTGTGGCCACATTTGCGGAACCTCCTATTCTGCACCCCACTTTCCGCATAGTTCCTTCAGCTGGCCTACTTGGGATAAAGTGTGTGAGCACTCAGGTTTGAGCCCCTCATTCCTAAACCCTCCTGACGGAAAGAATTCTGTATCTAACCCCTTGTGGTATACCTTTATCCTTGCCTTGCGGTACAGCACGGCCTGGGACGAGCTATGACCTCTCTAAGACTGGGTTTCTCCGCCTATGAACTGGGAATAATCACACTTTCCTCACAGGACTGTCCCAGGACTAGCAGGGTAACATTTCAAAGTCCAGTATTTGTTAGGGGGTTGTTAAATGCTAGTCCCCTCTCTTCTGTCTCCCCTGAAATGGGAGACAGGGTCAGCTGGGCCGTAAACACATACAGAAGCCGGAAAACAGAAAAGCTAAGGGTTCAGCGAGACAGCCTGGGTTCACACGCTGCTGGCCACATGTGTACACGTTTCTGGTGTGGATTTGTAGTCACAGGTATATGTTTGCAAGCATATGCACATACAGGTAGGTAGGTACATGCATGCATGTGTGTGTGTGCATGCTAGGAACACAGGAATCACTCCCACCTGTGAACAAAAGGAAACCACGTCCCCAGGAGAAAAGCCTTGGCCAAGGTTAACACTGACTCGGAAGCCTGGCTCCCAGTCCCTATTCCCATCCCTACTGACCCCTTCTACAGCAAATCGACATCTTTGCCACCAGGCTTTCAAAGGCAGCTGTGTTCCCCAGGACATACTGCTGCATCCGGTGTGCCTGAGGACAAGGAGGAAAGCCGTGTGGGCCTAAGTACTACTCACCACAGCAAAGGCCAGCCGCACAGGCCTCGAGTTGTAGATGATGTACCTCCTCACCTGAGGCTCCAAGAGAGCACTCTCGGCCAGGTTCTTGTATTGCTCAGCAGGGACCTATGGTACCCAAGATAAAGAGGTCATCAGTTACAGGACAGCCACTCCTCATTTCCTTCCTGCCAGCAAGTATGCTTCCCAGTTCACAGGACTGCCCATGGGAGGAAGGGATGGCAGGAAGGGAGGCTCGGAGCATAGATGGGGAATCCTAGGTTCAGTCTAACTATAGGAGCCTGAAGAACGAGGGCATCCTGCAGAGGAGCCACACAGCCTGTGAGTCATGGTACCTTCCAACAAGCATAGGCAGTCTTGGGCAAGACACAGGCCCTGGGCTAACCTCTGGTCATGTCACTCAAGTACTGGGTGATTTGGGTCAAGTGAACCCTGATCTGAGCCTTGGGCTCCTCCTCTCTAAAATGAGGGAGAGGGGGGTGCACTGTGGGGCAGTGCACAGGGGAACTGGGCAGAGTGAGTCACACGATGAGCACTGGGCACGCAGAGCCAGCCTATCACGGCTGCCGTTTTACACTCTGCACGCAATCCCAAACACGGGGGGCACAGGTCTCCCTGTCCAAAGCAGAGTGTTTGCAGAGCACACCAGCCCTACAGGTGCTAGCCACTTAGGAATTACATCTTGACATGGGACATCTCAAGGACTCAGGAGTGAAGGAGCTTGCCAGTGAATGATGCAAGTCCGATGACTCCAGGTCAGCCCCCAGTCTAGAGAAAGGTAGAAGGAAAGAACAGGCGTCATGGACTTGTCCTGACTTCCACACATGCACCCTGCCACACACATACACATACCGTCCACCTACATACACATGTTAACATAGTTAGAAATACATTTTTTCCAAGTGGAAAACATGTCATCCAAGTACACAATGCAACAATATACACACAAACTCTCTTCACTAATCTCAAGATAATAATTTTAGAAAGATTTGGGGTTTGAGGAGATGGCTCAGTAGGTAAATCTGCTGCACAAGCCTGAGGACTTAAGTTTGGATTCCTAGCACCCTTGTTAAATAGCTGGGTGCTTTGGGAAAATCCCTGGCACCCAGTCTAGGTGGATCAGTCGGCTCCACATTCAGCAACAGACCCTGTGTCAATAAACAAGGTAGAGAGCAAACCAGAAAGACACATGACCTCTGACCTGCACACGCGTGTACATATGAACACATACACATGCATACACCACACAAGGAAGGAAGGGAGGGAGCGAGG
>NC_022016.1:7096376-7109265 GCF_000317375.1 Microtus ochrogaster
AGCGCACCTTGAGGTGCTACACACAGATGATTAGAAATGGGCTAAATTAATATGTGATAATTAGCCTAGAAGAGAATGGGTCAAGCAGTGTTTAAAAGAATACAGTGTCCGTGTAATTATTTCGGGTAAAGCTAGCCTTGCGGGCAGCTTCATATTACAACACTAAGTCTCCTGCCTGAAATCACACAGGCAGCGGGGAGCAAGCCTGGATCCATATCCACACAGCGGGTCTGTGAAGCGCAGGCCTGGATTCACTGTTTGAAGGTATCCTAGCCATTATGTGGTAAGCTCCAGGAACTGTCACAACCGTTCCCTCCACTACAATGTCTTTCTCCTGCCCAGTATTCTTAATATAACCCTCAACAACCCCGTCAGGGTATAGCCTTCCATGAAGCTTTCATGACCACCCACCACAGGGAAGTTCAAAACTTCCTCCTACGCCGTCAGCACCTGGTATGGTCCTCTACTGTGGCACCATGCCTGGCTGACCTTGTCTGGCTCACTTTGCTTACTGGTCCGTGTCTAGCTCCTGCTGGGCAGTGTAGCTGGGCAGTAGCACTGGGTCCTGGTCACCTGTGCACAGCTTAGCCAGCTCAAGGCCTGGACAGAACCCCAACACACACATTCGGAGTGAACACACTGGCAAGGAAGGATACTTCTAATATACTTTCCTATGCACCTGCCCACGGCCAGCTCAGGTAACCGTTAAGGAAATGTGTGTGAAGAGACCAGTGGGTGGGCACATAGCCAGGTGGACAGAAAGAACAGACTCAACCAGCCAGCACTCACCTGAATGCCCCAGGCCTGGAGCTGCTCTTCTACAGCTCCCAGGTCAAAGGAGACGGGTGCACAGGTATTGTCGGTCCGGACGACTGTGAGGACCTGACCATTGTGCAGCTCTGCAAGCAGAACAGAGGATCATGGACCAAACAAGTGAACCTCTGGAGGAGGTCAGAACTGAAGGCATCACACCTCAGGAGGGGAGCACCTTCTCGTGATGAGGAACGTGGTAGCCGTCCTGCAAGCCTAAGGAGGTAGCTTAACTGGGAAGTCCCCAGGAGGCAAAAGTAAGACCCACGCTGGTTAACTATATAATTTATAACTTCCCAAAGCAGAAAGAAATCAAGCAAAGAATGGGTGGTATTGAGTGCCCTGTCACAAGGCTGGAAACAGAGGCTGAAAAACATTAGAGGCCTGATGTTTGGGAAACCCTGAACAGGAAGTTCAACTGAAGAATTTAAATCCCAGCAATGAGCCAAATATCAGATCTAAATAGATACTATGAAACATCAGCCCCAGATGGCCACACCTGCATCCCTAGACTGCTGCCAGGGCAAAGAGGAATGAACATTACAGAGTGAATGCAGGGCATGGATCAGCTGGCCTTAAGCAGGAACCGCAGCTTGCAGTACCCAGGGGGCTGATGGAATCACAATGGTCCTCAAAAGGAGGCAGGTCACAGAGAGCTACACCATTGCTAGCTTTGACCACAGGAGGAGGAGTCACAAGCTAAGCACTGTGGGTAGTCTGTACCACTGGGAAGAGGAAGGGAAAGGACACAGAGCCTTGTCCCGCCGATGCCTTGTCTGCACACATATGGGTATACGCGTGTGCAATTGTTCAGATTGAGCCCTTTACGCCATGCTTCCATGCTGGTCTGTTCATCGTAAGAGTGCCTAAGCTGGTTTAGTGCCTGCATGACACATGAGTGAGTGAGTATGATAGGACTCTGATCCTCAGCACTGATAGGCTCCTCACAGCCTGGCTCAGGAAGGAAGAGCACTCACTCTTAAAGATTCCATCACAGAATTCTAAACCCTAGGTCCTCTCCATAAGAACTCTCGATTTTGCCCTCCTTACTTTTTGAAAAGAGTGCGGTACATGGATAAAATACAGGCCAGCCCTTGAGGGATCACACTGTGACCCCGTCTATTACTCACAAGGTGAATGTATAGGAGAAACTATTTCCTTACCTACCAATGGTCACAGCAACCATGGAAGACTGTCAGCCATTCAGAGGACAGCCTGGATGTCACCTCAAGTGTGTGAATCACTGGCCCCAGTGAGCTCATAACTCAGAAACAAGCTGTTCAGAACTCAGAAGTCCTGATAGACAACACTAATATATCTTTTATGCCCCACCCCCACCTTGATAAAAGTATACATTAAACTGAAGACTACTCAAATGGAAAGGCATAGACAGAAAAGAAACAAGAGCGGCTAACTAGACCCCTACTGGAGAACTGGAGCCCACACTATGCGCTTGCTCCAAGAGTTCTAAGAAGTGGATGGTGTTCACAGGGAAAGAGAAGCCAAGCCCCTGGAAAGCAGTCTACCCAGCTGACCTGGGGGGACAGAGATGGAACAAACAAAAGGAAGAGGTATTTGTGCCCAAACACAGCCACCACCCGTGACTCTCCCATTGGTGCCCTCGCTGCCACACTGGATGAGCCTCCCCCAGGAGAGTCTGGAACCTTCAGACAGCTACACTCTGGGCTACAAGCATTTGCCCAAACCCTACAAAGACCTTTCACCGAGTCTCTTATTTACCTTTCTACTAGGAGTTCCTGGATTCTTGGCAACATGAGTCCTGCACTTAGAAATGCTTGTTTCTAGACCTAAGCAAAGCTGAGAGAGAGAGAGAGAGAGAGAGAGAGAGAGAGAGAGAGAGAGAGAGAGAGAGAGAATATATACACAAAGCAGCAAAGGGGAGCTTACTAAAATTCAGCACAGGGATGCCTTTCAAGTCTTGAAGAAAAGAAATACTTCATCCAGTCCCTTTCTACTGCAGCATGGATAGATGTTTAAATTGCTTTATAACAATTAATAACACAGTCATACAGCTTTTTTGAACAGAGTTTCAGGCCCACTATTAAGCCTACATTTCTATAGAACACCCAGTTTATAGTGCTGTTTTTTCTTGCTACACCCAGCTACCATCCATCCCTTCATTGAGCACAATACTGACTCCATGTCTCCTATGGAGCAGGCCTCCTGCTGGCTCTACAGACAGTACCCAGCCCTACCCTCCCTGAACTTCCATTATGGTAGGGAGGCTGAACACTCAATATTTATCACATAGATAACTGGTATACTAAATAAACTGTGCTGGAAGACCACATCAGAAAATCCCAACTAAGGCTAAGCCATCAAATAATTTGCCATGGGAAGGAAGGATGATTGAGACCCAAAGGATGAGTGGTAACCAGGTACCAAAAAAGCATGGGTAGAAAGAACATCATGTACAGAGGTCCTGAGACTGAATGCCCTGGCAAAGAACAGCCAACAGGGCAGCAGGCAGAGCTGTGGCTGGCCTGGGGAATGATGGCTCTTCACAACATGTCCAGTGGGAGGCCTGGGTCAGAATGTGCCAGCAGGCTGCACATCTAAAAAAGGTAGTCTAGTGGGAAGGAAAGGTGCTGACAAGAGGTGGTGGCAGAGAGAACAGGGTAGAAATGACAGAAAGTGGCCTGGAGCTGAATCCCAAAGACACCCAGTTATCCAGAGACCCCATTTATAGGTGTGAGTTCAGCACAGAATGGGACACAGTGAGAAGGGGATCATGGGGTAGGGGTCATGACCTTACCTTGACCCCAGCCAGGAGGGCTCCTTTGAGGCAGGGTACTGCAGCCCAGGATAGAGGTGGGCAGGGGACCAGCTGCCCCACCAGGGTCTGTGGGAGGCTCACAGGCCATGGCAAAGAGGCAGCTGCCCCCCGCTTCTACTTCCTGTTTCTGGGTGTACAGTTCATGCTGGGGCAGTGTCTCATCTCCTCTCGCCTAAGAAAAACAGCACAAGAAAGAAGGTGAGCCGGGCTCCCGGGCCTTCCCTGGGGCCAGAGCTGCTAAAGGCCAGGGACAGCCATCAGGAGTCTAAATGCTGACTTTTCTGTCCTACTGAGGAAATTCTTTCTCAGAATGAGAAGAGGGAACTAAAACCTTCCCCAGGCCTCAGCTGAGAATTCCCCTTCCAGCTGTGGGTCTTCTCCATCTCAGCCACACCAGGCCCCAGTCATTTCTTCCTGAGATGCCCAGGTAAGCAAGACTGAGGCAGACATCACCTTCATGGAGGCTGTTTCTGTACAGCTTTCTACAAGGCATCGCAAACCAGAGGACACGGAGAAAACAGAGGAACAAACAGGAAACACAGATTACAGGCAGAGTCCTGACAAGCGCGAAGAGGAGAACTAACCAGACAGTTAGGCTACACTCCAGTTCCTTAAAGGGGCGCGGTCCATGTTCAGGGTTCACTGTGGTCCCGCCACCGCCGATTTCTATTTGTATAAACTTGGATGTGTGTGGCTTAATCCCAGAGCTTCAAATAGGCTTCTCCAGATCTAGCAGCCCTCCCCCCACAGGCCCACTACAAGGCATTACACAGAGACCACACTCCATGAATATGAACTCTTTAACCCTTCAATGCCAGCACTCTTGAGGCAGAACAGACAGATTTATGTGAGTTCACCAGCCTGATCTACATAATCCCAACACTGAAGGGTACATGCGGGGAAAGGCAATAGGATGGACAAGCTTAAGGCAAGCCTGGGCTACAAACACAGTCAGCTTCAGACAGGGGTAGGCTACTGCAAAGCCCTGCCCCATCAGAAAGAAAGACAGCAGTCCTGCTGTGACTGTTTACACACAGCTGACTAAGGCAAGGGCTGGGTAGCTGGGGCTTCCAGGTGGCCAAGCCAACACACACACACATTGGTGGCTAAACTTGTATCTGAGAAAAGCCTGTAAGGAGAGTAAGCTCTGGCTTTGCAGCTCCCTCCGAAGGATAATGAAGACACAGCCAATGCCTCCAGTATCAGCTGGCCCACAGGCACAGCAGGCATCAGTCAAAGCAGGGATGTTCCTGGGTCACCAATCTGCTGCAACCTGTGCCGTGTGTCCCCAGGAAAATCATGTTCCACTCAAATACCCAAGAGTGGCACACTGATCCTGTGAGTGTCTGGTGGATGGTCCTTTGCAACATTTATTCGCTACCAAGGAAGGTGACACTGGAGGCCGAATAAAGCTTCCAGATGACCAAACTGGCCCCAAGGCCCACCCACTGACCTCTACTGGGAGAAACTGATCCTTCCGTCCCCTTCACTGTTCATTTTCATTCTTCAGCAGGAGCAGCTGCATAGGTGAGGGATGCCCTGTGAAATGAAAATGTGGGGCCGAAGGACCTGGGGTCAGGGAGGCGACCCAGTAGCTGGTAGCACTTGCCTCACAAACCCGACAACCTGAGTTCAACCCGGGTGCCCACATAAAAGCCAGATGACGTGGCAGGCATGTCTACAACCGCAGTGTTCCTATGGTGATGGGGGTGCAGAGGGAAGAGATGAAGGCAGGAGGCTCTTGGACCAGGCCACAAGAAGAGAGAGCCTGGGGCTGGACAAATGGCCCAGAGTTAAGAGCACTTGATATCCTTACAGAGGACCAGGGTTCAGTTCCCAGAACCCACATAGTGGCTCACAACCATCCATGACTCCAGCTCCAGGAACCCACAAGGGTAATAGACACACACAGTATAGACATACATACAGGAAAACACATAAGGTAATAAATCTATAATTTATTATAAATATTAAATGTATGTTTTTATTCATTTAGAAATATAAATATAAATAAATCTATTATAATAATATATTATTATAATAAATAAAACTAAAAGGAGAAATACAGACAGACCCTGACTCAAAAAGGCAGAAGGCAACAACTACTCTCAAAAGTCGTGCCCTGACCTCTGCAAACTGAAGAGATGAAGATGGCAGCAGCGGGCTAGAGAGATGGCTCAGTGGTTAGGAGCACTAACTCCTCTTCCAGAGGACCCAGGTTCAATTCCCAGCACCCACATGACAGCTAAGAACTGTAACTCAATCCAGTTCCAGGGGATCTGACACCTTCACACCAATGCACATAAAATAAAGTTAAATAAATTATATATATATATAAAAAGATGGTGGCAGCATAATAAAACCAAACTGTAGGGAAAGACAGCTCCATATGAGGGGGCCCAAATATCTGAAGCCAGCCCAATGTTAAGCTCTAGAATGTGGTTCTCAACCTGTGGGTCGAGACGAACTGTACTAAAGGGTCATAGCTTTAGGAAGGGTGAGTCTAGATGGTTCCTTGGGAGCCTCTCTCCCAATGAAAAACAAAGGATGAATGTTACCAAACTGGGAGCCTAAGGCCAAACAGTAACAAAACTTTAGGAAAATACATGAACGCTTTGGAGCCAAAGTCTGGCCGGATCGATGCAGTCACCTTCTGCACCCTCCCATCCCCCAGTCTGAACTCTGCTCTGAGCATCCGTGCAATGGGCAGAGAGGCCTGCCTCGTTTGGCTGCTTCAGGAAGACCATGCTGTTCAGTGCTCTGTCCCAGGGTCCTTCCTTTCCTCAACATGGCTTTCCTGTTTCACGGCCAAGACACACCTCTCCACAACTGAGTGGCACAGGATCCCCTGCGTCTCCAGGGTCAGGCCACAGTACCATGCCCTCACGCCTCTGGGCCTGCTCTGCTTTCCTTCAGCTTATCCACAGACACCTTTGAGTAGACCCAAAGAAACCATGTTTCTCAGCATGATCTAGAAATAAATTCCAGCCACCCTGCAATGCTCTTCAGGGAAGACAGAGTCTCGTCTTTGCTCACCTGGCCTGCAGCAGCATTCTCACACACTAGGTACTTACCTGCCAACCTCACCTTGCCTGTTTTCTTTCTTATACCCCCAAGAGGTACAAAAGCCACAAAAACAGCCACAAGGTTGCACCCAGAGTCGACACCCCTCTGCTTCCTCTGATCAACTACTGGACCACAAGGCAGACACAACCTTGTCATCTGTTGTCCAGGCCACACTTCAGCCTTACACCACTGGAGTGCTGAAAAGGCTGGGAGGAGCTGACACCGGCTGGAGTTGAAGCCTGGGACTGCACAGAAGGATCCACTGGTTGCAAAATCCCACAATGAAGCATTGTTTTTGGGGCAGAAATCACAGCACCCACAGCACCCCTCGGCTGCCCACAGAGACCCAATCAGCAGACTCCAGTCATAGGCCTGTCACACGCCCACGACTGTGTGGGCTGGCTGGAAGCAACCTGGCCAGCCCAACTACTTCCCACCTTGGTGGCCTTGAGAAAGGCACTGGACTTCTCTCTGCCGCCATTTCTGGAGCAGGGACCAGGAGAGTAATTTAGGGTTACGCTGCGGTTCCCGGTTCACAAAATCTACCTTGGAGAAGAGTGCTTACTGAGCGAAGGCAGCTGACATCGACCACAAACAAGCCTTCCTTGAGAACCTTCTAGGGCCAGCCCCCGACTGTAAAACCAGGAATGCAACATGAAGAATCTGCTCAGTTCTCCCTCCAGGGATCGCCATCCACTGGGAAAGGCACCCACCAAGAGAACTGCCAGAAAGATGAAGAGGCAATCAGCAGCAAAGGGGCTGCCTAGATGTTCCTAGGCTTCACCAAAGTGGAAACTGAAAGAAGCCGTGCCAGATTTGAATGTGTTCAGACCCAGAGGTCAGGATGGCTCCCTCTGCAGATCCTCATCCAGCCCAGAGCCTACAGGGCCACGAGGATGAAGGCAGACCTCCAAGGGCAGATGTTGACCATTTACCATCCCCTCAGCCCTGCTCCAGGCTTCAGTACACAAGTCAGGGAGCCCGACGCAAGGGTAAGCGGAGCACAGAACGAGCAAGCGCTGAGACTCCTGCCAGTCCCTTAGGGAATCCACATTTCAACCAGATTTTCCAGGCTGTGCAGACTCAAGCTCCCAGGGGTCCCATCGCTGCACAGTGCCTGCCAGCCTCACCAACAACTAAGCGCCTGCCCAGGCTGCCCTGAAAGGAAAGAGAAAGCGTCTTTCCTTCTTCAAACTCAGCTTCACTACACTGCATATCCAACAGATCAGAGGGGCAACAGTCCCAAAAGTTTAGGACAAAAAAGGCCTGGCTAGACAAGGAATCCAAACTACCCATTTCAATGATGTGGACATTAAGCCCCGGAAGAGAAAGCTGACTATTCAAGGTCAGGGAGCAAAAACCCGGAGGGAGCCAGAACAGAAAGCCGGCTTAGCCCGGCCGGCGCCTCCCGTCGTACCTGGCGTTGGCCTTGGGCAGCTGGCTCCCTGGTCTGCCCTCTGGCCTTGGGGCTCCCTCACCCCAGAAATCACTCGCCCTACCCCGCAGCTCCCACGCCTGACGCGTGGGGTGGGAACAAGTCACCCGAGCCTTAGCGGCGGGACGCGCACGCAAGCGCCGCGGCCCCAACCCCCGGAGCGCGGGCGTACGGGCGCGCGCACGGTCCGCGCACACTCACCGCAGCCCGGGGACGCGCAGGGTCGGAGGCCCCTTCTGCGCCACGGCGCCCCTGTGCCGGCGTCCCAGCGTCCGCCTCTCGCGCCTCCCGCGCCCCGCCCGAGCGGTCTCCTCGCCAAGCTGCCCTGCGGCCGCGTCTCCCGGGTCCAGCCGCGAGCGTTTCATCAGCCGCGCTCCCCTAGGGCACCGGAAGGGGCCCCGCGCCCGCCACGTGCTTGGGATCTGGGCTCGTCCCCGCAGGGAAGGAGCGGCGGGGCGGGCGAGGAGGCCGATCCCAAGTGACCGAGAGTCACAGGATCCGGTGCATGAGGCACACTCGGGACCAGAAGTTTCTTCTGGGCTTGTTATTGAAAAACGGCATGTAGTACTGAGAGCGTCGGCGTGAGGAGACGGCCTAATGGCTGGTTCAAAGTCTCCATTTATCCATTCGGTAAATTAAACTTTGTCTGCGTTTTCTTTTAAAAATGTTTAGTTATGGGGCTGGAGAGATGGCTCAGAGGTTAAGAGCATTGCCTGCTCTTCCAAAGGTCCTGAGTTCAATTCCCAGCAACCACATGGTGGCTCACAACCATCTGTAATGAGGTCTGGTGCCCTCTTCTGGCCTGCAGGCATACACACAGACAGAATATTGTATACTAAATAAATAAATAAATAAATAAATAAATAAATAAATAAATAAATAAATAAATAAATAAATAAAAAATGTTTAGTTATGACTGTGCCATGAAATTGTGTTATTTTTAACGAAATAATGTGTGAGCTGTTCAAACTCACACTTGCTCATCCTACTCTTGGAGATTTATGAGGCTCTGTGATGACCTTTCCAAGTGAATCCCTGGTCTTGGATTCACCTTGGTTTGTTGTTCTGACAATAAGGGTGACACCAGGCTAACTGCACGTACTTTTTCTTTGCAGTATGTGCTTATATAAAAGGAACAGATTCTATTCTATTGGCCACCTTACCTTGTCTTTCAACAAAAAGCCTGAATACTTAGCTCCTGCTACAATGGCCTCATTTCTTAAGGGGATCATAAGCTTCTGTACTTTGTTAAAAATGGGCCTCTCCTTGCCTTGTTCCTCCCCTATGATGGATGCATATGTGGTTCCTACCCTTACTTGCAAGAAGGGCTAGGACACAAACACCACTGCCCTTTTTTTACATACGCGTTGGTCTTGCACAGGCACACAATCACATTTTGTGTTCAATCTCTTGAGGACTTTTGGACCACAGGACTTACATGGCTGCATACCCAAAGGAAGGATGTTTGGAGCAGCAAGAACGAATTGAAAATCCAAGTAACACCCCATGTGGGTGCCCAGGGAGACAGATGAGTCAGATCAGGGTGTCAGGCTATTAAAAATAAATTTCATTGTGAGCAAATCAATACTGAGTACCTGTTCAGTGCCAGCACTTTAGAGAATAGTTCGTAGAAGGGTCATAGGACCTTGACCTATGATCAATTTGCTAGTAGTATGATCAATTTGCTAGTAGTAATTTAGAGGCCTGGAAAAAAAAGAGACTCAAGGGGTACTGAGACTTCCAAACAAAATGCTGACAGGCTATTGAAAGGGAACATGAAGCAAGCTGTGGTCTAGCCCAGGTCTCTAACCCTGCCTCTGGAGCAAGGCCTACTACCTCCATGATGAGACGGCCTGTCTGCCCTTTCCACCACGCTTTCTTGCCCATGTTCCAGCACAAAATTTTCTGTTGGCACATCAGCCTCCCACAGGCACGGAGATGGGACTCGGAAGCTGCCGACAAGGTTAGGGGAAGTAGCAGCCTGAGCTTTGGCTGCCCTGTTCTCTCATTCAGTGATACCTGCTGATGTGAAAGATGTCAAGAACCAGTGGATGCTTACAGTGTTCTGACAGCATCCCTGAACCCTGGGCATGGTGAAAAGGACCATCAACTCCAGGGAAGTGTACTGCAGAGCTGACTTTAGTACTGACAGCTTGGTGGAGCCTCGGGGACCTTAGTGGTGATTTCAGCTTCACCACCTGCAGCCTACCCTGGATGAATCATTGCCCTCTCCCCAAACCCCAAGTTCCATAAATAGAGCTGTTCTCAGTTCCTCCTGTGCCCAATTCTTTCACTTCCAGGTCTCAGTGGTTCTCATTATCTGCAAGACTACTGCCAAACCCGTGCTTCTCACCGGACTGGCCCATTCTCGGGTCTTCCCTCTTCATCAGGAAGATTAGTGCCAAACCCATCTTTACCTGACAGGCTCATTCTTGGTCTTGATTGGCAGGGTCCTTGTTCTGAAAGCCCTATCCTATCGTAGGCTGAGGGTTATCCCCTTCTTGATGGCTCTTGTTTAACCTACAATTACACCTACCACCCAGTATGGCCACTGCCTCTTTCTTTCCACCAAAGCACAAACCTTTAAGTCCTATTCCTGCTGGTGTTCATAGCTGCCCAGGGCCCAGCCCACAGCCTTTTGTTAAGTACATCTGAAGAAGTGATTAGACAGGTAAGTCAACCAAACACAAACCCCAGCCAAAGACACCCTTACTCAGCAGCTACTCCATACTGCTGTTTGCAGGGGTCCAGCAGCCAATGAATTTTACATGAAGTAAAACAAGGAACTTCTCCCAGAGTGGCAGAAGCTGGAATGTAGCAGCAGATGGGACTGGAGGGTGCGGCAGAACCACAGGGAGAGCACTTGAAAAGCAAAAGGTAAAACACTACATCTTGGTTTTTGGACTTGGCCTGCTGAAGACATCCATTGAGTTTCTAGCTGATGTTGGAAATGCTGCTTTAGACATTGCCATGGGGCGATCACACAGCAGCTCAGGCTGGAAGTCCAAGAGTCACAGATTCAAATGCAGCACTGCCACTAATAAAGTTTCTAATTAACCTCTCTGAGCCTGTCTCCTCATTTACACAATAGAAGATAACTCTGCAGGAGCATTTATATCAGTACCCTGAATTACTATTAATCCTGATATACATGTACTAGTCAAACATTTACAAAAGTGTTTCTTATAGAAGATGCCACTGCTAGAGGCTCCATGATACCTCTTCCAACTCCTGGAGGTGGCTTGACCTAATGAACTCCACTGTGAGATGACATGGGGTGGCAGCAGGCAGAGCACAGAACCACACAGCTGCTGTCCTTGTCAAGTGTGCTGAGAAACTGGGTCAAAGCCTGAAGAAAAACTGCTGAGTTCCTGTCAGGAAAGACAACAATCCCCCCTGGGCACAAGAGCTGCAGAATGCCAAGAGCCAGCGGCAGGTACTAGGGACAAATGGAGTGGAGCCACAGAATTCCTACATGGCTGAGCAGAGGGTTCAACTAGTATGTGTGACTCTTTTCTTCCTTAAAAAACACAGAAGATGACAAGAAGCCCCTTTGTGGGCTCTGTGTAATCAGCCCGGCTTCTCTTCTGATCTGCAGGTGTTGCCGACTGGTCAGAATGCCGCCACTCTTCTTCCAAGTAGAAAGAGGCAGAGGTGAGTGGGTTGCCCCCAGCAGTAAGCGTGTCATTACGTTTACACTTGATGCAGGAGCTAGTCAGCACCACTTGACATTATGAACCAGAGAAACCGTATCTTCTCCCAAAGTCACCAGCCAAATCTTCCCATGAAGACTGTAGAAGACCAGAGCAAAGCTAGAGCTGCTTGGTGGTACACAAGGTTTGGCAGGAACTCAGGAGCCACTGAAGTGATGGGAGATAAACTGACATGGAAAAAATATCTTGGCCTCTGCCACATTGCTCCTAAAGGGGGGGGGGGATGACAGGCATGCAAAACTCATCAGAGCGCCAACCTTTGGAAGGACAGTTTAGTTGACTTCTGGTACCATTAACCATCTTGAATGGAGACAGGCTGAATGTGCTCAGAAATGCAGACTGTGTATTGCAGGCATTGCCTCCCTGGCCTAGGGGCAGGTGAGCAGAGCTGCAGTGGAGCTGCTCTGACCTGGCTCTGTCCCCTCCTTGTTCTGTGACCTCTGACGTCCTGCGAGCCTCTGGGCCTGGCTTTTCTCAGGCATGGAGGGCCACATCTCTAACCTGCAGGATCTAAAGGCCTCACAACAGAATGAGTTGCTTGCAGTGATTAGGATATATGAGTGTAAATTACTTCTTCTCTCTTGAGTTTCCACCACTCCAAGTAAGTGGCCATTCAGGAAACTGTCAAGATTACCCACAAGGTTACACAATGTGACTTTAAGCTATTTTATGCCTCTATAAGAGACTGTGAGGAAGGCTAAGCTATGGCATCAAACAGAATGTTCTCATGTTTGTAACAAGTAATTGGGACATCCTTTCTAGGAAACTTGTGTAACCACTGATGAACAACATGGGGTGGGGGTGGGGTGGGGGGGAGGGGGTTGGAGAGGATGAACACAGAAAAGATACCAGAACAAGATACACAGAAAGCTCAGCAGAGACTAATGAGCTAAGGCAAAGATGCTTAAAGGCACTGAAGATCTTGGCTCTACCACATAAACCCTTGCCTGGTTCCTTAATGCCCATACCTAAAATCTCGTAAAAGTTGCCAAGCAGTCAATTGGTTAAGGACTGGAGACAGACAGCCCAGCGGTTCAGAGCACTGGGGCTGGAGACAGACAGCCCAGC
>NC_022016.1:7109375-7115924 GCF_000317375.1 Microtus ochrogaster
CAAGGCTCCATTCCCAGCACCTAAATGGCAGCTTAAAACTGCCGACAGCTCCAGTCCAGAGACTGACTCCCTCTTCTAGGCTTTGTGGGTACCCAGCACCAAATGTGGTGAACATGTTTTTTAAATACTTTTTTAAAAACTTTAAAGTATTGGTTAATATATAAGCAAACATTCTTAATGCATAGGCTAACATGGAGAAACCTGTCATCATCGACTGATGTGGGATTCCTTCCTCTCGGTATGCTGTGAATACCACTGGTTAATAAAGAAGCTGCTTTGGGCCTATGGCAGGGCAGAATATAGCCAGGCTGGTAGACAGAGTGGAGTCACGGAGATGCCATGTACCTGTTGAAGGAGACAACTGCCAGCTGCAAGCCAGAACCTTACCAGTAAACCACAAACCTCACGGTTAAATATAAAATAACAGAAATGTATTCATTCAAGACATAAGAGCTAGCTAGAAATAAGCCAGAGTCATTGGGAAAACAGTACTGTAGTTAATACAGTTTGTGTGTGATATTTCAGGTCTGGGCAGTTGGGAAACAAACAAGCAGTCTCTGTCTACAATCAACTGTACCAGACACATCTCACTGTCCATAGCTCCCTCATTCCTCAGTCCCCTGCAGATATGCTGGGTCACTGAGAAACAGGTACAGGTGTTATCTAAGGCCTGAAGCTAAGAACTGGCTCTTGTGTCCCTCTCTTCCACCTCTGCAATGGTGCAGGCTGCGCTGAGGTGAAGTCACACAGTAGAACGGCCTCAACACCCACTCACCACATGTCCAACAGCTGCCCCCAAGAAACTCAGCTTGTATCAAACTTTTAAGAAGTAGGTCTTTGTTGTATTTCAGAAACAGGAAACATTTGCTGAGCACCTAGAATGGTCCAGGCACCATATGTAGTGCTTTGATGTATTTTTAATAATTCTTTTCTTGTTACTGTAGAACAACAGTTCTGAGCTGGGGATAATTCTGGCACCCAGGAGTTATGGCAATGTCCAGACACATTTTTGCTTATCACTATTGAGGGAGAATTAGATCATCTAGTGCGTGGAGACCAGGACATGGCTAAACACCCCTCTAATATAAAATAAAATGTTACACCAACCCAAGGAAAACTCCTCCCGTTGAAGCCAAACCAGGTGTCTCTTCAAAAGTCAGTGTTTCTTTTTCCAGATTTACATACACATTCTGTGTCTATACATACACACCCATATTTCATTATTTTTATGCTCAAATGGGGACAAATCCCACACAACGCTGTGTGAATCTCAGGTTCACTCTGCACCAGAGCCCACACACCAACAGGTCTGTAGGACTGAGAGCCTTTCAGGTGTTCGTTCCTACAGTGCACTGCAGCACAAGCCCTTTCCCTTTTACTTTCCTAAAGCTGGAGCTTTCGAGCAAGCTCACTTCTGGCCTCACCCTTGATTCAACCTGCCTGGGAGAAACCAAGCACCTCCAAATGCCTGGGAACATCAATCCGGATTGAGGACTAGAGGAAATCCCACTTCCTTGACATCAGAACCTCTAGAAACCTCAGGAATACCACTACTCCTAAAAGACCATCTGTCACCTTGCTCTACTCCTTTCCTCACGAGCACTGAAACATCCCAAACCATGCTTATCAACTGTATCATCTCTCTCCACAGCCGTTCTTCAAAGCACTTAGGTGGCTCCCCACCCCCACCCCCGAAATCACCAAACCCTCGCCTGCTCATGTTCACCTGTGCCTCTTGCCTGAGCACTGACTCCACTCCTCTTTTGAAATGTTACATTCTGTTGGATTCTGTGCCATCAACCCTGAGCTGCTTGGCTTGTAGTGCAATTTTAGTAATACAGGATAAACATACTGGGCAGCAAGGTTAAGAGTGTAAAGGCTGAGTTTAGAGTAATCAGCACTGGGAAGTAATCCGAGCACTGGGAAGGCAGAGGCAAGAGTCTACATAACAAGTTCTAGGCCATCCAAGGATGCATAGTGAGATGCTATCTGAGAGAAAAAAAAAATACCAAGGCTGAGAATGTAGCTCAGTATTACAAGTACTTATCCAGTGTTCCCCAGTACCACAGCACACAGGTCTAAACCAGTGAGGACCAATGTTGTTGATGTTCCTCCAGTATCAGAGAAGCAAAGGTGGCAACAGGTAGAAGTTAGAAACCTTTACACTTAGCAGATGGAGACTGAAGTCTTAAAATGGTGCACTGGAACAAATTAAAAAGGAGAGAAATCGTGACTGCACAGATAGAATAAAAGTCCAAACAAGCAATATGTTAACAAAGAGATGGGATGGAGAAAACAATGTGGGTGGTAAAGTTCGGAAACGGTAATGGTCTCACTAAAGAAATGCAGAAGACCAAGAACCAACCCTTGGGCAAAGACAGAGAAGCAAATCATGCCCTGTGAAGCTGCAAGCTAAGAAAGTGGTGCAAGTAGGAGAGACTGACACCTCAATCAAGCAGCCCACTCTCTCCATCTGCACAGCTGAGCCAGACAACAGAAAAGCACCAAGAGCTCCAGACAAGCCTCAGGAAAACTGAGGCAGTAAACCCGGGGCCTTCAACTAGTTAAAACACACACACACACACACACACACACACACACACACACACACACACACACACCCAGAATAGTGACCAGAGACCAGAAGTGGCCTATGAGCAAACCCAGAGGCACAGAAAACTATGTGCTTACTAGCTCAGACTGCTGCATGAAGAGGAAGCCCCTTCCTCTTTTGACTGTTTTACCCACCACAAATTACTCTGCAACCAAGGAAAGACTGTTAGCCTCAAGAGGGCCACCAGGCGAGTCAAGTTAGCCACACCCACTCTGCTCACCAAGGCTGGCTAACACAAGGCCCTCTAGAGCACTGGCTCTCACCCGTCCTGATGCTGCGGCCCTTTAACACCTACCGTTCCTCTGTTGTGGTGACCCCAGCCATGAAATTATTTTCATTGCTACTTCGTAACTATAATCATGCTACTGTTACAAATCTTAATGTAGGTATCTGATATGCAGGATATCTGACAGGCAACACTGTGAAAGGGCCGTGACACCCAAAGGTGGTTCTCAACCACTGCTCTAGACAAAAGGCAAACTACAAGCTCTTCAGTTGCTTGCTGCTTTTTAAAACAGAGGATCAAAGCACAAGCAATTTCCTTCTGAATAAAATGAACACAAGTATTTATTAGTAAGGTATACAAATCCAACACATGTTGAGCCTAAATGAAATTCTATTCAACATCCAGTCAAGATGCACTTTGCATTATCAAAAAGAGGAGCCAGAGGGATGAAAGGCAAGACAGTTTTACTTTTAAATGATTATAAGCAAACCAAATAACATGTAAGACATTCTTGAGTCCTAGCATCTAGTAATTTGGGTTAAGCTACACTAACAGCAACCTGAAGAAGCTATTCATTGTCCTAAATCAGCCAGAATGGACTGCTGTAAGGCTGGCTGCTGCTTCCCAGGAGTTACAAATGCTATTTACTACTTTTTCATAGAGAACGCCCCTGACCTTTAAGAAAGTAGAAGGGAACAATTTACTCCCTTTCTTTCTTCAAAGAATTGATTTTTTTTTCTACTAGACTAATAAAAGATAAATCAACAGTTATACCTGCTGCTTGCATTAACACACAGGAAACATATCCCTTAAAGACACACATAAAAAGATGAAACTTCAGGTACTTACTAAGTGGTACAAAAAGCTAGATTTGATACTCTCAAAAAGTGAAGGGAGCTACAACAGCATAGAGAAATAATTTAATGCCTTCCAGAACAGAACTCAGCTCTGGGGAGATGTTCCTGTTCTGTGAGAACATCTCCCATGCCAACCACAGAGCAGGAGTCTCCACCGCTTATCCGTTTATGCGGTAATTTTCATGGATTTCTGGCCGGATGTCACACACAAAGGCCAAGAGGTTATCAAGGACTTCATCCCGGTTTTGCTGGAAGTACTTCTGGAGGACGGTCATCTTCTCCTGGGTCTCCTTCTCCACCTCACTGCTACAACTGCCGTGGGACCCCAGTGCCTGCAGTGGAGGAGATGGGATACAAGGGGACATCAGGAAGATTCTGTGCTTGAGCCACTTAACAAGCAACCTCCTGGCTTACGGGAAAGCCCCAGTTCCTTAACAAGAAGGCAATATTTCAATGGCAGGCAAAATAACCCGTAAGCAAAGCTAGGTGACAAACCAGGCCCTCCAGCAGAGCTCACTACTACCCACAGCAGTGTTCCAAGGTCTAGTACACAGCCTTAGTAAAGACTGGAACCAACCTAAAGAGTCGACAACTACGGCACCACCCACAGTGTGCACACTTGTGAGGTGAGAGCACAAGAAGAAAGCCAGAGTACGTACAGAGGAAGGAATTCACACAATTCAGTGCACACACGAACCTCAACAACTGAAACTGATTACACTAGAAATGCTCAGTGGTTTTTTTTTTGTTTTTTTTTTTACAACTTTTTTTTTAATTTATTTATTTATTAAGGATTTCTGCCTCCTCCCTGCCACCGCCTCCCATTTCCCTCCCCCTCCCCCATCAAGTCCCTCTCCCTCGTCAGCTCAAAGAGCAATCAGGGTTCCCTGACCTGTGGGAAGTCCAAGGACCGCCCACCTCCATCCAGGTTTAGTAAGTTGAGCATCCAAACTGCCTAGGCTCAATGCTCAGTGTTTTATAACCTCACTGACAGTATCCCACAAGCAACTGTGGTGCATGTGGACACAAGATGGCTGCTCTGACAGGGAATTTAGTGTGCGGTGTAACAATTTATAGTACCAATCTGCCAAGAAGAACAGTGTACACTTAATGCTCTTTGTGACTGCCAAGTGCAAAGAAAATGGAAGCCTGTGTTACTTAATGTTAAGAAGCAGGTACAGGTGCCCATGATAACTGGACCTTGGCCTGGATAAGTATAGGCCTAAAACCATTGGAGAGCACCACGCAGGGCTTGAGAATGAAGCACAGAAATGAAGACGGGAATGAGAAGAGCTCAGAGCAGTCACCCCCACACCTGGATGAGGGTAAACTCAATCTTTCACCTGGGTTTTTAACTAAGTCAATGAACTGCTAATCACTGTTAACTGTATGGAACACCACCAGCTCCATTCCCCTCCCCCTTCTACAAATTCATCTGCATCCTTTGTTCCCCCCAAGATCTCTCAGTGCATCATCTTATGCATCACCGCTGCCTACCACAATGATAAACTCTGCTCTTTACTGAGATGCAGGTTCCATTTTGTTCACATTTAGATGTCACAGCAGTCTTCAGAGCTGTAGGTTTGTAGGACTTAATGTAAGCTAAACTCTATGAAGGCAGGGTCAGAGCCTACCAGTTTCTGTCTTTCCCTAAAAGATAAAATTTTGTTTGCTAGACAACAAAATAAATGAAGGCTAGACTCTGATACAGTAAATAAAAGTAACCATCTCAAGAGACAAGCTGAGTATCAAACAAACCACATAATAAACAGGGGTGTGGATAGGGGGTAGGGTCCTGGTAGCAGAGAACGTTACAGCAGGCTAAGGCCAAGGATGCAATCCCAATCTCCGGTACCATCAAAACCAGAGAAACCAACCCCCTCAAAACTGCATTCGTCTCTAGGCTATGCAGAGTATTTTCAGATCTACACAAGAAAGTAAGGCAATAATGAAAAGAAACAGAGGCCCACCGCAGCTTCCTTGGCCTTGAACTCCTTCTCCCTCTGCAGACGATATTGTTCAATCTCAGCCTGGGCTTCTTCTTTGGCCTGCTTCAGCCTCCGGTTCTTTCCTGTTTTTAAAGAGAAAGACATCGGGAAGTATTTCAAAGCAGAACAGCAAGTAGATGCTGCTGCTGAATCTTAACATGATGAAAATAATTAATGTTAGGCAGTGGGGATGTGCACCGTTAATCCCAGCACTCACACTCAGAAGGCACAGGCAGGTGGATCTCTGTGAGTTCAAGGCCAGGCTGGTCTACAAAGCAAGTTCCAGGACAGCCAGGGCTGTTACATAGAGAAACCCTGTCTCAAAATAAATAGATAGATAGATAGATAGATAGATAGATAGATAGATAGATAGATAGGTAGATAGGTAGATAGATAGACAGACAGACAGACAGACAGAGATAGATCATAAATAGATAAGCAAGCAAGCGATAATAATAATAAAAACACCCGAGAGACAGACAGGAAAGAGAGAATACAGATCTAAATTACAACGTAGGTTCTGCCTCCAGCCTGTAAGTGGAGACAGCAAAGAAACGCCCTTTAGAGTTGTGAGCAGTGCATGAATACCTCAGTTCAATACCCAGGACTGCACACATACTCCAAAGGGAACCTGTGAAAACGAAGACATGCTGTGGAATGTCAGCACAGTCTCTCAGTCTCAACTATTAACAATCTGGTAACATAAGATGGGAGCTCTTCCTCATCCCAAATAGCCAACAGCTAGCTGTGTCACTGCTATAACTGCAGGTCTTAGGAGTCTGCTGGAAACTAATGCACTCAGGGAACATCACCTAAATGTAGTTAAGGAAAGAGATGACGTAATAGTAGAAACAGGCACCAGGG
>NC_022016.1:7116673-7120124 GCF_000317375.1 Microtus ochrogaster
ATCCACTTCCCTCTCCTCTCTCTCTTCACTTCCTGCTCCACCAGAGACTAGATTCCCTTCCTGGTTGTGCAGAGGGCTGTTGTCTGGGACGGTGATCTGTAAGTTTTTTCCCCTTTAAATAAATACCACCCTAATAATCATAATTCCAAACTGGTGTGGCATTGTTTGTGACTTACGCCTTCAGAAGGCCCACTCTACCCAAGTGGACAAAAGAAAGTGAACTGACTTCACCCAGATTAGGAGAATTCTGGACCTGTAATGATGACTGTAACAACAGTACTGTCTGACAAGTCTGAAACAGTTTCCCTACACTCCCCGAGGATTATTTCTGCAACTCTACACTTGAACACTTCAGCTCTCTTCTCCTGTTCTCCCCCATCAGCTACATGGGCTACATTTAAAGCTGAAGACCTTTCCCAAACCAAGACTCTATCAAAGACATCCATTGCCCAACCATTACGCAGAAACTGCAAGATAATTTCATAACTCATCATTTCCAACTTCCACAGCTCCCTGAACCAGTCACGAAGACAAGACAACCACTGCCTTTTGGCAAATACCTTTAAAGGTGTATTGACAGACTTCTGAAAAATCAATACCAGTAGATCACACAAATACACATTCCATTGGCCCAAGAAGCCTACACACTAAGCAAGTTCACCACACTTCCAATTCCCAGAGGTCCCCCCACCTCCGCTTTTGGGTTTTCATAGCCTGTGTTGGCCCCCAAGTTGGGGGTCCTCCTGTTTGGGATCAGCCTCCCTTACAGTTAGGATCATCAACCCCAAAGATTTCTTTTAAATCATGTCCTTCTCAGACCTTCTAAATGGGAACCAGGGTTTTTGTTTCACACCAATGAAATAAATCATGGAACACTTTTATTCTCACAGTCCCAAAGTAATGATCTCATGAGAAACATAGGTTTATTTTACACCATACACCATTCCTTCCCAGCTCTGAGTCAAATGTGCTCACAAATCAAGAAGGGACAGTTTTCAAATTTTATCTCTTTTCAACACCTCTCTTCCCAGTATTGACAGTCTTATAATGTGAGTTAACTGTAAGCTAAGCCCTTTAAAACAAGAGACTCCTCCAGCAAATAACAGCTAGCTGACCCACACAAGCTCCTGCAGCCGAGAAAGGTTGAAAACCTACAAGTCAGTCCAAGTATCTGTTCTTGCGCCTCCTCCAAAAGGTCTCACATGCTTCCCCACACACCTGCTGTGGCCCCTGAGTCATCTCTGGACAAACTGACAAGTCACTCTGGAAATTCTGGATCAAGAATATGGCGACAGACTTACCAGTCACCCGAAAAGGCTGCACACCATCCCCTGCACTCACAGAAAACTTCTCCCAGGAAATAAAGAAGAGCACAACTCCTACCAGAGCCACACCTGAAGTCTACTTGGGGGTGGGCGTGGTGACACATGCCTTTCATGCCAACACTGGGAGTAGAGGCAGGCAGAGTTCTGAGAGCCTGCCTCAAAACAAACACACATAAATGTGTACAAGTTTTATACTAAGAAAACTTCCTTGTATGAGAAAGGCCACTAAAACCCATACTGTTTTCTAGGGTGTGTTCAAATGAGTCATGCTTTTTCCACCTATAAATAGGAGTAAGTATATTGCCTGCTTACCTTGGAAAACTGATAAAGTTAGAAACACAGTCTCCAGTTTCCAAAATTTTAGTCTAGAGACAGGGCCAGGCAAACCAAAAATTTACTGTAATACTATGTCAAAAATAAGAATCAGGGGAGGGACTTCCAACCTTGTCTGAGGGCAGGAGAGGCTGCCCAGGAACAGCTGCCTACATTCTGAGATCCAAAAGACTGGCCGTTTGGGTACGGGACACACACACAGAGAAAGGTACTTCCAATCAGAGGGAACAATGTGCAAAGGCTTGCAGGAACCCAAATGAAGCTGCCATGAAGACTCCCAGTGATTCAGTACGGCTGGAAGAGAATGCCACACGGAAGAACACAAACGCCTGGGCGAAGCGCTTCCTTTAATTTGTCATGAAATACCAGCTCCAACCTGTGGGCTATGGCACTGCCTGGAAGGAAGGGTAGTGGGGAAGTTATATGCACATTCTAAGCAGGTGTGAAAACACTGGTTGCAGAATACGACCGGCCCCTTCCACTCCTCACACCAGTTAGACCGGTGTGGTAAAATGACTTTTCTGACCGCCTTGCCCCTCTCAACACTGGCCTTTCACTACCTACACACATCTGTTTAGTTGGTATGTGCTCCTCCACTGGAACATGAGATCGCCTGTGATGAAGAACGGGGCACTCCTCTAGCCTAGTTCAGGGGGACAACAAAAAAAGAAAGAGAGAAATGAACGAGTTAGGCAGCTACATGAACTCGGGTGGTTGAACTAAGATGCCAAAGCAAGAGATGGAATGGAGTCCGGAGAGAGAGGCTTGGCAAAGAGCTTAAAGTGACAGGGGAGACGCCAGGATGATTTAGGTTCTCAGACTCGACCACTGTGGCGGTGGCTCCCGCGACTGGGCCGAATCCTGGAGCAGACATTAGGTGGGTGCAGTGGTTTCGGTGGGTGGCCCGCTACGCGTCCTCCACCCGGAGAAGGGTATAAACCCACCACCGTCTCCACGGGCCGCGTGTGGTCCCGCCTGGAGACTTCCTGGAGCCGCCTGGCCACCTTCTGGCACGGACACTGTCCCCGGCCTCCGCCCGCGGCTTAACCTCCGTCCCCAGCCCGGGATCCCGCCCCGCCCCGGAGCTCACGCTTGCGGGCCTCGGACACCTTCTCGGCCGCCCGCTTCTCGGCCTGCAGCAGCTGCTGGATGCCTTGCGACTGACTCGCCATCGTTGCGGGGACCCTCGGCCAAAAGAACCGCCTAAGTCAACGGCTTCAACACACTAAGGAGGCCCCTGGGTCAGCTGACCAGCCGCCCACGAACTGCGCCTGCGCAACGCGCCGAAGCCCCGCCCCGCGCCGGCGCCGCGGCTGACCGCCTAAGCGTCCTGGGTCTCCAGGGGGGTGGGGCAGGGCTGAGCAAGGCGGAACCAGATTGCTGAGCAGTTCACTGAGCCTGCGCAGTGAAAGGGGGGTGGGGAGGGCAGCTGCTGCTTTTCCCTTCTACGCTGGTTTTGTTGTTGTTGTTGTTGTTGTTGTTGTTGTTGTTGTTTGCCTGGTACTGCCCCTATATGGCAGCCCTGCCACGTGGTTATTTCCTTTCTCTTCAGCCAGACTCCTCACCTTTCTGGAACTTCTTCAGAATTTAGAATCTATTAGCAAGCAGTGCTGACAATAGGGGTACAACCTGCAAACCCAGCGCATCCATACTCAGGAAGCTGAGGCAGCAAGGATTCAGGTCAAGGCCTGACTATATTACATAGTGAGGCCATGTTTTGAATAAAAAAAGAAAGAAAGAAAGGTGGGGAGGAGAAGGAGGAAGAGGGAGAGGGGAAGGGAGAGAGGGAGGGA
>NC_022016.1:7120294-7122516 GCF_000317375.1 Microtus ochrogaster
GGGAGGAAGGAAGGAAGGAAGGAAGGAAGGAAGGAAGGAAGGAAGGAAGGAAGGAAGGAAGGAAGAAAAAAGTTAGGAAAATTTCTGCCAATTTCTACTCAGACCTCTCTGCCCCCTTAGTGCTGGAAGAGAGGGAGGGAGGGAGAGAGGGAGGGAGGGAGGGAGGGAACAACAGTTAGGAAACTTCCTGGGAGTTCTTGGGTGAAGTTTGAAGCTCCAGGTTCCAACTCAAGCAAAGGCACACGCCCACGCTCACTCTCATGGTGTCTCAACATGAAGTCAAACACCCCTGTGACTTCTGGACCATCCTTTTCTATTTTGTTTCCTTTTGCTGTGCTAGGTATTATAATTTATAAAGATATGGTGGGGGATGGGTCCCACAAGTGGCAGCAGCGGGTGCCCTGTCAGGTGGCCTGAGGCCTCAGCAGGAGACAGACAGATAGATATACCACACAGAGAGTTTGGGTATAGAGTTTGTTTAGTGGGTTATGGGGGGAGAAGGGAAGGAGGATAGGGAAGAAGGGGCAGGGCCCCTCGGATCTATGGATACTGTTCCCTTCCAACCTAGTGCCTGTCACATGACTGTCCTTTCTCAGCCCTATTATCCTGTGGACAAATGGATAAGGGCCTGAGCCAGTCGTTTCTGCCTCACCTGTAGGAAACAGGCTGACATCTTTAACTTCCACCAGCAGCCAGTTAAATGTGAATAGTTACACCACATGGGCAACCAGGGCTGCTGCCATTTTGTTTGAGCTTAACAAAGGGAGGAGCCAGAGACTCTTGAGGTTCCGCTCCTAGCCAGAGAGTGCCTACTTGGTGTATTTGCATGATGGTTCACCTTGGCAGAGACCGGCAAGGTGCCCATTACACACAGAGACCCACCTACAGTGCCTCTCCTCCCCTGCAACAATTCTGCTTTCCCGATAAAAAAGCCAGCTTCCTCTCGCTCACTTTTCATTTAACTTTATATGGAACTTAAATTCTGTGTAAATGTATGTATGCTTACTGTTAAATGATGTGATTGTCTGTTCATTGTATCCATTCCAGACTATGAAAACAGTTAAGTCTCACGTTTTAAATTGGTATCTACTCTTAGTTCTCTTACAAAAACACTGTATATGTAATCCAACCCTGCTTTAAAATATATTAAGCTGACAGTCATAGGTTAAAAAGAGTAAAGAAAAATTAAAAAATTAAGCTGTTTTCCACTATTGTCAGTTCTACCATTAAGCTTCTATTACAAACAGTTTTTTCTTCTTTGTCTTTCACAAGAATAAATCTCACCTGTTAAGTTGAGAGCCAGTACAGTCAAGCTTGGACCCAGCTCTCCAGGCAGATTCTACGCTGTAAGTATAACTTATCTATACCCAATAAAGAGCCCTCAACTGCTCAGAGATCTGGGGAATATGGCATTTAAATGCTTAATTATTAAAAGACTTTTCATAACAGAGAGATAGGTTGGCTCCTAGCAGCAGCACTCTGTTTCCTCCAAAGAAAACAGAAGACAGATGGGCACAGTAACGTCCATCCGCAATTCACTTCATCAAGAGAAAGCGCTAACCACTGGGAAGAACTGCCTTTCATCTAAACTGAAGATCTCCAGATATGGACAAAGAGTCAAATGGAATCGACTTGCCTAGCTGCTCAGGCCAAGGTAGGCTTGTCTTCCTACAGATTTTCTAACCCACAGGATCTTCTGGAGCCTGGCAGGCCCTGCTTCTAACAACAGAAGACAAATACAGCCCTGATGCCCTTGACCTCAACGACCGTAGAGGATGCTGAAATGTGGCTGCACGTAGCCAATAGAGAAAGTCCTCTGTCATTTTTTAAATCAATAACTCAAGAAAAATTTTATCCTTCTCAAAGATCTCTGATGCTGTTTGACAGCTGAGAGGTTTTATCAGTTTAAAAGACAGCCTCACCAAACAAATTTCATAGTCTTAAGATATACAAATGCAAGTTATTAAAATGTGTACCTGCAAGTTATAAAGGTGTGAGGACAAATACAATTACCAAATTTCTCTCTCACGCTGCCTTTCAGGCTTAAAGATACTTTTCATTGTACAAAAACATCTGTCACAGTCATTTTGACATAAATATGCTGCTGTTTATATAATGTATATGTCTAAAGCTTATGTCTTCACAAACTCAAAGAATTCTTATGAGTTCCAGGGAGCTGAATTGTAGGATCCACCTTAAACAGGTCAGATATACACCTCTCA